>NW_024400321.1:0-37065 GCF_905171765.1 Bufo bufo
GCAGTGGGAGGGCGCCATGGAGACAGGGACCAGGACATTGTTCCTACTTTATCCTTGACATACAGCAGTGGGAGGACGCATGGAGACCGGACCAGGACATTGTTCCTACTTTATCCTTGACATACAGCAGTGGGAGGGCGCATGGAGACAGGGACCAGGACATTGTTCCTACTTTTCCTTGACATACAGCAGTGGGAGGGCGCATGGAGACCGGGACCAGGACATTGTTCCTACTTTATCCTTGACATACAGCAGTGGGAGGGCGCATGGAGACAGGGACCAGGACATTGTTCCTACTTTATCCCTTGACATACAGCAGTGGGAGGGCGCATGGAGACAGGGACCAGGACATTGTTCCTACTTTATCCTTGACATACAGCAGTGGGAGGGCGCATGGAGACAGGGACCAGGACATTGTTCCTACTTTATCCTTGACATACAGCAGTGGGAGGCGCATGGAGACCGGGACCAGGACATTGTTCCTACTTTATCCTTGACATACAGCAGTGGGAGGGCGCATGGAGACAGGGACCAGGACATTGTTCCTACTTTATCCTGACATACAGCAGTGGGAGGGCGCATGGAGACAGGGACCAGGACATTGTTCCTACTTTATCCTTGACATACAGCAGTGGGAGGGCGCATGGAGACAGGGACCAGGACATTGTTCCTACTTTATCCTTGACATACAGCAGTGGGAGGGCCATGGAGACAGGGACCAGGACATTGTTCCTACTTTATCCTTGACATACAGCAGTGGGAGGGCGCATGGAGACAGGACCAGGACATTGTTCCTACTTTATCCTTGACATACAGCAGTGGGAGGGCGCATGGAGACAGGGACCAGGACATTGTTCCTACTTTATCCTTGACATACAGCAGTGGGAGGGCGCATGGAGACAGGGACCAGGACATTGTTCCTACTTTATCCTTGACATACAGCAGTGGGAGGGCGCATGGAGACAGGGACCAGGACATTGTTCCTACTTTATCCTTGACATACAGCAGTGGGAGGGCGCATGGAGACAGGGACCAGGACATTGTTCCTACTTTATCCTTGACATACAGCAGTGGGAGGGCGCATGGAGACAGGGACCAGGACATTGTTCCTACTTTATCCTTGACATACAGCAGTGGGAGGGCGCATGGAGACAGGGACCAGGACATTGTTCCTACTTTATCCTTGACATACAGCAGTGGGAGGGCGCATGGAGACAGGGACCAGGACATTGTTCCTACTTTATCCTTGACATACAGCAGTGGGAGGGCGCATGGAGACAGGGACCAGGACATTGTTCCTACTTTATCCTTGACATACAGCAGTGGGAGGGCGCATGGAGACAGGGACCAGGACATTGTTCCTACTTTATCCTTGACATACAGCAGTGGGAGGGCGCATGGAGACAGGGACCAGGACATTGTTCCTACTTTATCCTTGACATACAGCAGTGGGAGGGCGCATGGAGACAGGGACCAGGACATTGTTCCTACTTTATCCTTGACATACAGCAGTGGGAGGGCGCATGGAGACAGGGACCAGGACATTGTTCCTACTTTATCCTTGACATACAGCAGTGGGCGGGCGCATGGAGACAGGGCCAGGACATTGTTCCTACTTTATCCTTGACATACAGCAGTGGGAGGGCGCATGGAGACAGGGACCAGGACATTGTTCCTACTTTATCCTTGACATACAGCAGTGGGGAGGGCGCATGGAGACAGGGACCAGGACATTGTTCCTACTTTATCCTTGACATACAGCAGTGGGAGGGCGCATGGAGACAGGGACCAGGACATTGTTCCTACTTTATCCTTGACATACAGCAGTGGGAGGGCGCATGGAGACAGGGACCAGGACATTGTTCCTACTTTATCCTTGACATACAGCAGTGGGAGGGCGCATGGAGACAGGGACCAGGACATTGTTCCTACTTTATCCTTGACATACAGCAGTGGGAGGGCGCATGGAGACAGGGACCAGGACATTGTTCCTACTTTATCCTTGACATACAGCAGTGGGAGGCAGCATGGAGACAGGGACCAGGACATTGTTCCTACTTTATCCTTGACATACAGCAGTGGGAGGGCGCATGGAGACAGGGACCAGGACATTGTTCCTACTTTATCCTTGACATACAGCAGTGGGAGGGCGCATGGAGACAGGGACCAGGACATTGTTCCTACTTTATCCTTGACATACAGCAGTGGGAGGGCGCATGGAGACAGGGACCAGGACATTGTTCCTACTTTATCCTTGACATACAGCAGTGGGAGGGCGCATGGAGACAGGGACCAGGACATTGTTCCTACTTTATCCTTGACATACAGCAGTGGGAGGGCGCATGGAGACAGGGACCAGGACATTGTTCCTACTTTATCCTTGACATACAGCAGTGGGAGGGCGCATGGAGACAGGGACCAGGACATTGTTCCTACTTTATCCTTGACATACAGCAGTGGGAGGGCGCATGGAGACAGGGACCAGGACATTGTTCCTACTTTATCCTTGACATACAGCAGTGGGAGGGCGCATGGAGACAGGGACCAGGACATTGTTCCTACTTTATCCTTGACATACAGCAGTGGGAGGGCGCATGGAGACAGGGACCAGGACATTGTTCCTACTTTATCCTTGACATACAGCAGTGGGAGGGCGCATGGAGACAGGGACCAGGACATTGTTCCTACTTTATCCTTGACATACAGCAGTGGGAGGGCGCATGGAGACAGGGACCAGGACATTGTTCCTACTTTATCCTTGACATACAGCAGTGGGAGGGCGCATGGAGACAGGGACCAGGACATTGTTCCTACTTTATCCTTGACATACAGCAGTGGGAGGGCGCATGGAGACAGGGACCAGGACATTGTTCCTACTTTATCCTTGACATACAGCAGTGGGAGGGCGCATGGAGACAGGGACCAGGACATTGTTCCTACTTTATCCTTGACATACAGCAGTGGGAGGGCGCATGGAGACAGGGACCAGGACATTGTTCCTACTTTATCCTTGACATACAGCAGTGGGAGGCGCATGGAGACAGGGACCAGGACATTGTTCCTACTTTATCCTTGACATACAGCAGTGGGAGGGCGCATGGAGACAGGGACCAGGACATTGTTCCTACTTTATCCTTGACATACAGCAGTGGGAGGGCGCATGGAGACAGGGACCAGGACATTGTTCCTACTTTATCCTTGACATACAGCAGTGGGAGGGCGCATGGAGACAGGGACCAGGACATTGTTCCTACTTTATCCTTGACATACAGCAGTGGGAGGGCGCATGGAGACAGGGACCAGGACATTGTTCCTACTTTATCCTTGACATACAGCAGTGGGAGGGCGCATGGAGACAGGGACCAGGACATTGTTCCTACTTTATCCTTGACATACAGCAGTGGGAGGGCGCATGGAGACAGGGACCAGGACATTGTTCCTACTTTATCCTTGACATACAGCAGTGGGAGGGCGCATGGAGACAGGGACCAGGACATTGTTCCTACTTTATCCTTGACATACAGCAGTGGGAGGGCGCATGGAGACAGGGACCAGGACATTGTTCCTACTTTATCCTTGACATACAGCAGTGGGAGGGCGCATGGAGACAGGGACCAGGACATTGTTCCTACTTTATCCTTGACATACAGCAGTGGGAGGGCGCATGGAGACAGGGACCAGGACATTGTTCCTACTTTATCCTTGACATACAGCAGTGGGAGGGCGCATGGAGACAGGGACCAGGACATTGTTCCTACTTTATCCTTGACATACAGCAGTGGGAGGGCGCATGGAGACAGGGACCAGGACATTGTTCCTACTTTATCCTTGACATACAGCAGTGGGAGGGCGCATGGAGACAGGGACCAGGACATTGTTCCTACTTTATCCTTGACATACAGCAGTGGGAGGGCGCATGGAGACAGGGACCAGGACATTGTTCCTACTTTATCCTTGACATACAGCAGTGGGAGGGCGCATGGAGACAGGGACCAGGACATTGTTCCTACTTTATCCTTGACATACAGCAGTGGGAGGGCGCATGGAGACAGGGACCAGGACATTGTTCCTACTTTATCCTTGACATACAGCAGTGGGAGGGCGCATGGAGACAGGGACCAGGACATTGTTCCTACTTTATCCTTGACATACAGCAGTGGGAGGGCGCATGGAGACAGGGACCAGGACATTGTTCCTACTTTATCCTTGACATACAGCAGTGGGAGGGCGCATGGAGACAGGGACCAGGACATTGTTCCTACTTTATCCTTGACATACAGCAGTGGGAGGGCGCATGGAGACAGGGACCAGGACATTGTTCCTACTTTATCCTTGACATACAGCAGTGGGAGGGCGCATGGAGACAGGGACCAGGACATTGTTCCTACTTTATCCTTGACATACAGCAGTGGGAGGGCGCATGGAGACAGGGACCAGGACATTGTTCCTACTTTATCCTTGACATACAGCAGTGGGAGGGCGCATGGAGACAGGACCAGGACATTGTTCCTACTTTATCCTTGACATACAGCAGTGGGAGGGCGCATGGAGACAGGGACCAGGACATTGTTCCTACTTTATCCTTGACATACAGCAGTGGGAGGGCGCATGGAGACAGGGACCAGGACATTGTTCCTACTTTATCCTTGACATACAGCAGTGGGAGGGCGCATGGAGACAGGGACCAGGACATTGTTCCTACTTTATCCTTGACATACAGCAGTGGGAGGGCGCATGGAGACAGGGACCAGGACATTGTTCCTACTTTATCCTTGACATACAGCAGTGGGAGGGCGCATGGAGACAGGGACCAGGACATTGTTCCTACTTTATCCTTGACATACAGCAGTGGGAGGGCGCATGGAGACAGGGACCAGGACATTGTTCCTACTTTATCCTTGACATACAGCAGTGGGAGGGCGCATGGAGACAGGGACCAGGACATTGTTCCTACTTTATCCTTGACATACAGCAGTGGGAGGGCGCATGGAGACAGGGACCAGGACATTGTTCCTACTTTATCCTTGACATACAGCAGTGGGAGGGCGCATGGAGACAGGGACCAGGACATTGTTCCTACTTTATCCTTGACATACAGCAGTGGGAGGGCGCATGGAGACAGGGACCAGGACATTGTTCCTACTTTATCCTTGACATACAGCAGTGGGAGGGCGCATGGAGACCGGGACCAGGACATTGTTCCTACTTTATCCTTGACATACAGCAGTGGGAGGGCGCATGGAGACAGGGACCAGGACATTGTTCCTACTTTATCCTTGACATACAGCAGTGGGAGGGCGCATGGAGACAGGGACCAGGACATTGTTCCTACTTTATCCTTGACATACAGCAGTGGGAGGGCGCATGGAGACAGGGACCAGGACATTGTTCCTACTTTATCCTTGACATACAGCAGTGGGAGGGCGCATGGAGACAGGGACCAGGACATTGTTCCTACTTTATCCTTGACATACAGCAGTGGGAGGGCGCATGGAGACAGGGACCAGGACATTGTTCCTACTTTATCCTTGACATACAGCAGTGGGAGGGCGCATGGAGACAGGGACCAGGACATTGTTCCTACTTTATCCTTGACATACAGCAGTGGGAGGGCGCATGGAGACAGGGACCAGGACATTGTTCCTACTTTATCCTTGACATACAGCAGTGGGAGGGCGCATGGAGACAGGGACCAGGACATTGTTCCTACTTTATCCTTGACATACAGCAGTGGGAGGGCGCATGGAGACAGGGACCAGGACATTGTTCCTACTTTATCCTTGACATACAGCAGTGGGAGGGCGCATGGAGACAGGGACCAGGACATTGTTCCTACTTTATCCTTGACATACAGCAGTGGGAGGGCGCATGGAGACAGGGACCAGGACATTGTTCCTACTTTATCCTTGACATACAGCAGTGGGAGGGCGCATGGAGACAGGGACCAGGACATTGTTCCTACTTTATCCTTGACATACAGCAGTGGGAGGGCGCATGGAGACAGGGACCAGGACATTGTTCCTACTTTATCCTTGACATACAGCAGTGGGAGGGCGCATGGAGACAGGGACCAGGACATTGTTCCTACTTTATCCTTGACATACAGCAGTGGGAGGGCGCATGGAGACAGGGACCAGGACATTGTTCCTACTTTATCCTTGACATACAGCAGTGGGAGGGCGCATGGAGACCGGGACCAGGACATTGTTCCTACTTTATCCTTGACATACAGCAGTGGGAGGGCGCATGGAGACAGGGACCAGGACATTGTTCCTACTTTATCCTTGACATACAGCAGTGGGAGGGCGCATGGAGACAGGGACCAGGACATTGTTCCTACTTTATCCTTGACATACAGCAGTGGGAGGGCGCATGGAGACAGGGACCAGGACATTGTTCCTACTTTATCCTTGACATACAGCAGTGGGAGGGCGCATGGAGACAGGGACCAGGACATTGTTCCTACTTTATCCTTGACATACAGCAGTGGGAGGGCGCATGGAGACAGGGACCAGGACATTGTTCCTACTTTATCCTTGACATACAGCAGTGGGAGGGCGCATGGAGACAGGGACCAGGACATTGTTCCTACTTTATCCTTGACATACAGCAGTGGGAGGGCGCATGGAGACAGGGACCAGGACATTGTTCCTACTTTATCCTTGACATACAGCAGTGGGAGGGCGCATGGAGACAGGGACCAGGACATTGTTCCTACTTTATCCTTGACATACAGCAGTGGGAGGGCGCATGGAGACAGGGACCAGGACATTGTTCCTACTTTATCCTTGACATACAGCAGTGGGAGGGCGCATGGAGACAGGGACCAGGACATTGTTCCTACTTTATCCTTGACATACAGCAGTGGGAGGGCGCATGGAGACAGGGACCAGGACATTGTTCCTACTTTATCCTTGACATACAGCAGTGGGAGGGCGCATGGAGACAGGGACCAGGACATTGTTCCTACTTTATCCTTGACATACAGCAGTGGGAGGGCGCATGGAGACAGGGACCAGGACATTGTTCCTACTTTATCCTTGACATACAGCAGTGGGAGGGCGCATGGAGACAGGGACCAGGACATTGTTCCTACTTTATCCTTGACATACAGCAGTGGGAGGGCGCATGGAGACAGGGACCAGGACATTGTTCCTACTTTATCCTTGACATACAGCAGTGGGAGGGCGCATGGAGACAGGGACCAGGACATTGTTCCTACTTTATCCTTGACATACAGCAGTGGGAGGGCGCATGGAGACAGGGACCAGGACATTGTTCCTACTTTATCCTTGACATACAGCAGTGGGAGGGCGCATGGAGACAGGGACCAGGACATTGTTCCTACTTTATCCTTGACATACAGCAGTGGGAGGGCGCATGGAGACAGGGACCAGGACATTGTTCCTACTTTATCCTTGACATACAGCAGTGGGAGGGCGCATGGAGACAGGGACCAGGACATTGTTCCTACTTTATCCTTGACATACAGCAGTGGGAGGGCGCATGGAGACAGGGACCAGGACATTGTTCCTACTTTATCCTTGACATACAGCAGTGGGAGGGCGCATGGAGACCGGGACCAGGACATTGTTCCTACTTTATCCTTGACATACAGCAGTGGGAGGGCGCATGGAGACAGGGACCAGGACATTGTTCCTACTTTATCCTTGACATACAGCAGTGGGAGGGCGCATGGAGACAGGGACCAGGACATTGTTCCTACTTTATCCTTGACATACAGCAGTGGGAGGGCGCATGGAGACAGGGACCAGGACATTGTTCCTACTTTATCCTTGACATACAGCAGTGGGAGGGCGCATGGAGACAGGGACCAGGACATTGTTCCTACTTTATCCTTGACATACAGCAGTGGGAGGGCGCATGGAGACAGGGACCAGGACATTGTTCCTACTTTATCCTTGACATACAGCAGTGGGAGGGCGCATGGAGACAGGGACCAGGACATTGTTCCTACTTTATCCTTGACATACAGCAGTGGGAGGGCGCATGGAGACAGGGACCAGGACATTGTTCCTACTTTATCCTTGACATACAGCAGTGGGAGGGCGCATGGAGACAGGGACCAGGACATTGTTCCTACTTTATCCTTGACATACAGCAGTGGGAGGGCGCATGGAGACAGGGACCAGGACATTGTTCCTACTTTATCCTTGACATACAGCAGTGGGAGGGCGCATGGAGACAGGGACCAGGACATTGTTCCTACTTTATCCTTGACATACAGCAGTGGGAGGGCGCATGGAGACAGGGACCAGGACATTGTTCCTACTTTATCCTTGACATACAGCAGTGGGAGGGCGCATGGAGACAGGGACCAGGACATTGTTCCTACTTTATCCTTGACATACAGCAGTGGGAGGGCGCATGGAGACAGGGACCAGGACATTGTTCCTACTTTATCCTTGACATACAGCAGTGGGAGGGCGCATGGAGACAGGGACCAGGACATTGTTCCTACTTTATCCTTGACATACAGCAGTGGGAGGGCGCATGGAGACAGGGACCAGGACATTGTTCCTACTTTATCCTTGACATACAGCAGTGGGAGGGCGCATGGAGACAGGGACCAGGACATTGTTCCTACTTTATCCTTGACATACAGCAGTGGGAGGGCGCATGGAGACAGGGACCAGGACATTGTTCCTACTTTATCCTTGACATACAGCAGTGGGAGGGCGCATGGAGACAGGGACCAGGACATTGTTCCTACTTTATCCTTGACATACAGCAGTGGGAGGGCGCATGGAGACAGGGACCAGGACATTGTTCCTACTTTATCCTTGACATACAGCAGTGGGAGGGCGCATGGAGACAGGGACCAGGACATTGTTCCTACTTTATCCTTGACATACAGCAGTGGGAGGGCGCATGGAGACAGGGACCAGGACATTGTTCCTACTTTATCCTTGACATACAGCAGTGGGAGGGCGCATGGAGACAGGGACCAGGACATTGTTCCTACTTTATCCTTGACATACAGCAGTGGGAGGGCGCATGGAGACAGGGACCAGGACATTGTTCCTACTTTATCCTTGACATACAGCAGTGGGAGGGCGCATGGAGACAGGGACCAGGACATTGTTCCTACTTTATCCTTGACATACAGCAGTGGGAGGGCGCATGGAGACAGGGACCAGGACATTGTTCCTACTTTATCCTTGACATACAGCAGTGGGAGGGCGCATGGAGACAGGGACCAGGACATTGTTCCTACTTTATCCTTGACATACAGCAGTGGGAGGGCGCATGGAGACAGGGACCAGGACATTGTTCCTACTTTATCCTTGACATACAGCAGTGGGAGGGCGCATGGAGACAGGGACCAGGACATTGTTCCTACTTTATCCTTGACATACAGCAGTGGGAGGGCGCATGGAGACAGGGACCAGGACATTGTTCCTACTTTATCCTTGACATACAGCAGTGGGAGGGCGCATGGAGACAGGGACCAGGACATTGTTCCTACTTTATCCTTGACATACAGCAGTGGGAGGGCGCATGGAGACAGGGACCAGGACATTGTTCCTACTTTATCCTTGACATACAGCAGTGGGAGGGCGCATGGAGACAGGGACCAGGACATTGTTCCTACTTTATCCTTGACATACAGCAGTGGGAGGGCGCATGGAGACAGGGACCAGGACATTGTTCCTACTTTATCCTTGACATACAGCAGTGGGAGGGCGCATGGAGACAGGGACCAGGACATTGTTCCTACTTTATCCTTGACATACAGCAGTGGGAGGGCGCATGGAGACAGGGACCAGGACATTGTTCCTACTTTATCCTTGACATACAGCAGTGGGAGGGCGCATGGAGACAGGGACCAGGACATTGTTCCTACTTTATCCTTGACATACAGCAGTGGGAGGGCGCATGGAGACAGGGACCAGGACATTGTTCCTACTTTATCCTTGACATACAGCAGTGGGAGGGCGCATGGAGACAGGGACCAGGACATTGTTCCTACTTTATCCTTGACATACAGCAGTGGGAGGGCGCATGGAGACAGGGACCAGGACATTGTTCCTACTTTATCCTTGACATACAGCAGTGGGAGGGCGCATGGAGACAGGGACCAGGACATTGTTCCTACTTTATCCTTGACATACAGCAGTGGGAGGGCGCATGGAGACAGGGACCAGGACATTGTTCCTACTTTATCCTTGACATACAGCAGTGGGAGGGCGCATGGAGACAGGGACCAGGACATTGTTCCTACTTTATCCTTGACATACAGCAGTGGGAGGGCGCATGGAGACAGGGACCAGGACATTGTTCCTACTTTATCCTTGACATACAGCAGTGGGAGGGCGCATGGAGACAGGGACCAGGACATTGTTCCTACTTTATCCTTGACATACAGCAGTGGGAGGGCGCATGGAGACAGGGACCAGGACATTGTTCCTACTTTATCCTTGACATACAGCAGTGGGAGGGCGCATGGAGACAGGGACCAGGACATTGTTCCTACTTTATCCTTGACATACAGCAGTGGGAGGGCAGCATGGAGACAGGGACCAGGACATTGTTCCTACTTTATCCTTGACATACAGCAGTGGGAGGGCGCATGGAGACAGGGACCAGGACATTGTTCCTACTTTATCCTTGACATACAGCAGTGGGAGGGCGCATGGAGACAGGGACCAGGACATTGTTCCTACTTTATCCTTGACATACAGCAGTGGGAGGGCGCATGGAGACAGGGACCAGGACATTGTTCCTACTTTATCCTTGACATACAGCAGTGGGAGGGCGCATGGAGACAGGGACCAGGACATTGTTCCTACTTTATCCTTGACATACAGCAGTGGGAGGGCGCATGGAGACAGGGACCAGGACATTGTTCCTACTTTATCCTTGACATACAGCAGTGGGAGGGCGCATGGAGACAGGGACCAGGACATTGTTCCTACTTTATCCTTGACATACAGCAGTGGGAGGGCGCATGGAGACAGGGACCAGGACATTGTTCCTACTTTATCCTTGACATACAGCAGTGGGAGGGCGCATGGAGACAGGGACCAGGACATTGTTCCTACTTTATCCTTGACATACAGCAGTGGGAGGGCGCATGGAGACAGGGACCAGGACATTGTTCCTACTTTATCCTTGACATACAGCAGTGGGAGGGCGCATGGAGACAGGGACCAGGACATTGTTCCTACTTTATCCTTGACATACAGCAGTGGGAGGGCGCATGGAGACAGGGACCAGGACATTGTTCCTACTTTATCCTTGACATACAGCAGTGGGAGGGCGCATGGAGACAGGGACCAGGACATTGTTCCTACTTTATCCTTGACATACAGCAGTGGGAGGGCGCATGGAGACAGGGACCAGGACATTGTTCCTACTTTATCCTTGACATACAGCAGTGGGAGGGCGCATGGAGACAGGGACCAGGACATTGTTCCTACTTTATCCTTGACATACAGCAGTGGGAGGGCGCATGGAGACAGGGACCAGGACATTGTTCCTACTTTATCCTTGACATACAGCAGTGGGAGGGCGCATGGAGACAGGGACCAGGACATTGTTCCTACTTTATCCTTGACATACAGCAGTGGGAGGGCGCATGGAGACAGGGACCAGGACATTGTTCCTACTTTATCCTTGACATACAGCAGTGGGAGGGCGCATGGAGACAGGGACCAGGACATTGTTCCTACTTTATCCTTGACATACAGCAGTGGGAGGGCGCATGGAGACAGGGACCAGGACATTGTTCCTACTTTATCCTTGACATACAGCAGTGGGAGGGCGCATGGAGACAGGGACCAGGACATTGTTCCTACTTTATCCTTGACATACAGCAGTGGGAGGGCGCATGGAGACAGGGACCAGGACATTGTTCCTACTTTATCCTTGACATACAGCAGTGGGAGGGCGCATGGAGACAGGGACCAGGACATTGTTCCTACTTTATCCTTGACATACAGCAGTGGGAGGGCGCATGGAGACAGGGACCAGGACATTGTTCCTACTTTATCCTTGACATACAGCAGTGGGAGGGCGCATGGAGACAGGGACCAGGACATTGTTCCTACTTTATCCTTGACATACAGCAGTGGGAGGGCGCATGGAGACAGGGACCAGGACATTGTTCCTACTTTATCCTTGACATACAGCAGTGGGAGGGCGCATGGAGACAGGGACCAGGACATTGTTCCTACTTTATCCTTGACATACAGCAGTGGGAGGGCGCATGGAGACAGGGACCAGGACATTGTTCCTACTTTATCCTTGACATACAGCAGTGGGAGGGCGCATGGAGACAGGGACCAGGACATTGTTCCTACTTTATCCTTGACATACAGCAGTGGGAGGGCGCATGGAGACAGGGACCAGGACATTGTTCCTACTTTATCCTTGACATACAGCAGTGGGAGGGCGCATGGAGACAGGGACCAGGACATTGTTCCTACTTTATCCTTGACATACAGCAGTGGGAGGGCGCATGGAGACAGGGACCAGGACATTGTTCCTACTTTATCCTTGACATACAGCAGTGGGAGGGCGCATGGAGACAGGGACCAGGACATTGTTCCTACTTTATCCTTGACATACAGCAGTGGGAGGGCGCATGGAGACAGGGACCAGGACATTGTTCCTACTTTATCCTTGACATACAGCAGTGGGAGGGCGCATGGAGACAGGGACCAGGACATTGTTCCTACTTTATCCTTGACATACAGCAGTGGGAGGGCGCATGGAGACAGGGACCAGGACATTGTTCCTACTTTATCCTTGACATACAGCAGTGGGAGGGCGCATGGAGACAGGGACCAGGACATTGTTCCTACTTTATCCTTGACATACAGCAGTGGGAGGGCGCATGGAGACAGGGACCAGGACATTGTTCCTACTTTATCCTTGACATACAGCAGTGGGAGGGCGCATGGAGACAGGGACCAGGACATTGTTCCTACTTTATCCTTGACATACAGCAGTGGGAGGGCGCATGGAGACAGGGACCAGGACATTGTTCCTACTTTATCCTTGACATACAGCAGTGGGAGGGCGCATGGAGACAGGGACCAGGACATTGTTCCTACTTTATCCTTGACATACAGCAGTGGGAGGGCGCATGGAGACAGGGACCAGGACATTGTTCCTACTTTATCCTTGACATACAGCAGTGGGAGGGCGCATGGAGACAGGGACCAGGACATTGTTCCTACTTTATCCTTGACATACAGCAGTGGGAGGGCGCATGGAGACAGGGACCAGGACATTGTTCCTACTTTATCCTTGACATACAGCAGTGGGAGGGCGCATGGAGACAGGGACCAGGACATTGTTCCTACTTTATCCTTGACATACAGCAGTGGGAGGGCGCATGGAGACAGGGACCAGGACATTGTTCCTACTTTATCCTTGACATACAGCAGTGGGAGGGCGCATGGAGACAGGGACCAGGACATTGTTCCTACTTTATCCTTGACATACAGCAGTGGGAGGGCGCATGGAGACAGGGACCAGGACATTGTTCCTACTTTATCCTTGACATACAGCAGTGGGAGGGCGCATGGAGACAGGGACCAGGACATTGTTCCTACTTTATCCTTGACATACAGCAGTGGGAGGGCGCATGGAGACAGGGACCAGGACATTGTTCCTACTTTATCCTTGACATACAGCAGTGGGAGGGCGCATGGAGACAGGGACCAGGACATTGTTCCTACTTTATCCTTGACATACAGCAGTGGGAGGGCGCATGGAGACAGGGACCAGGACATTGTTCCTACTTTATCCTTGACATACAGCAGTGGGAGGGCGCATGGAGACAGGGACCAGGACATTGTTCCTACTTTATCCTTGACATACAGCAGTGGGAGGGCGCATGGAGACAGGGACCAGGACATTGTTCCTACTTTATCCTTGACATACAGCAGTGGGAGGGCGCATGGAGACAGGGACCAGGACATTGTTCCTACTTTATCCTTGACATACAGCAGTGGGAGGGCGCATGGAGACAGGGACCAGGACATTGTTCCTACTTTATCCTTGACATACAGCAGTGGGAGGGCGCATGGAGACAGGGACCAGGACATTGTTCCTACTTTATCCTTGACATACAGCAGTGGGAGGGCGCATGGAGACAGGGACCAGGACATTGTTCCTACTTTATCCTTGACATACAGCAGTGGGAGGGCGCATGGAGACAGGGACCAGGACATTGTTCCTACTTTATCCTTGACATACAGCAGTGGGAGGGCGCATGGAGACAGGGACCAGGACATTGTTCCTACTTTATCCTTGACATACAGCAGTGGGAGGGCGCATGGAGACAGGGACCAGGACATTGTTCCTACTTTATCCTTGACATACAGCAGTGGGAGGGCGCATGGAGACAGGGACCAGGACATTGTTCCTACTTTATCCTTGACATACAGCAGTGGGAGGGCGCATGGAGACAGGGACCAGGACATTGTTCCTACTTTATCCTTGACATACAGCAGTGGGAGGGCGCATGGAGACAGGGACCAGGACATTGTTCCTACTTTATCCTTGACATACAGCAGTGGGAGGGCGCATGGAGACAGGGACCAGGACATTGTTCCTACTTTATCCTTGACATACAGCAGTGGGAGGGCGCATGGAGACAGGGACCAGGACATTGTTCCTACTTTATCCTTGACATACAGCAGTGGGAGGGCGCATGGAGACAGGGACCAGGACATTGTTCCTACTTTATCCTTGACATACAGCAGTGGGAGGGCGCATGGAGACAGGGACCAGGACATTGTTCCTACTTTATCCTTGACATACAGCAGTGGGAGGGCGCATGGAGACAGGGACCAGGACATTGTTCCTACTTTATCCTTGACATACAGCAGTGGGAGGGCGCATGGAGACAGGGACCAGGACATTGTTCCTACTTTATCCTTGACATACAGCAGTGGGAGGGCGCATGGAGACAGGGACCAGGACATTGTTCCTACTTTATCCTTGACATACAGCAGTGGGAGGGCGCATGGAGACAGGGACCAGGACATTGTTCCTACTTTATCCTTGACATACAGCAGTGGGAGGGCGCATGGAGACAGGGACCAGGACATTGTTCCTACTTTATCCTTGACATACAGCAGTGGGAGGGCGCATGGAGACAGGGACCAGGACATTGTTCCTACTTTATCCTTGACATACAGCAGTGGGAGGGCGCATGGAGACAGGGACCAGGACATTGTTCCTACTTTATCCTTGACATACAGCAGTGGGAGGGCGCATGGAGACAGGGACCAGGACATTGTTCCTACTTTATCCTTGACATACAGCAGTGGGAGGGCGCATGGAGACAGGGACCAGGACATTGTTCCTACTTTATCCTTGACATACAGCAGTGGGAGGGCGCATGGAGACAGGGACCAGGACATTGTTCCTACTTTATCCTTGACATACAGCAGTGGGAGGGCGCATGGAGACAGGGACCAGGACATTGTTCCTACTTTATCCTTGACATACAGCAGTGGGAGGGCGCATGGAGACAGGGACCAGGACATTGTTCCTACTTTATCCTTGACATACAGCAGTGGGAGGGCGCATGGAGACAGGGACCAGGACATTGTTCCTACTTTATCCTTGACATACAGCAGTGGGAGGGCGCATGGAGACAGGGACCAGGACATTGTTCCTACTTTATCCTTGACATACAGCAGTGGGAGGGCGCATGGAGACAGGGACCAGGACATTGTTCCTACTTTATCCTTGACATACAGCAGTGGGAGGGCGCATGGAGACAGGGACCAGGACATTGTTCCTACTTTATCCTTGACATACAGCAGTGGGAGGGCGCATGGAGACAGGGACCAGGACATTGTTCCTACTTTATCCTTGACATACAGCAGTGGGAGGGCGCATGGAGACAGGGACCAGGACATTGTTCCTACTTTATCCTTGACATACAGCAGTGGGAGGGCGCATGGAGACAGGGACCAGGACATTGTTCCTACTTTATCCTTGACATACAGCAGTGGGAGGGCGCATGGAGACAGGGACCAGGACATTGTTCCTACTTTATCCTTGACATACAGCAGTGGGAGGGCGCATGGAGACAGGGACCAGGACATTGTTCCTACTTTATCCTTGACATACAGCAGTGGGAGGGCGCATGGAGACAGGGACCAGGACATTGTTCCTACTTTATCCTTGACATACAGCAGTGGGAGGGCGCATGGAGACAGGGACCAGGACATTGTTCCTACTTTATCCTTGACATACAGCAGTGGGAGGGCGCATGGAGACAGGGACCAGGACATTGTTCCTACTTTATCCTTGACATACAGCAGTGGGAGGGCGCATGGAGACAGGGACCAGGACATTGTTCCTACTTTATCCTTGACATACAGCAGTGGGAGGGCGCATGGAGACAGGGACCAGGACATTGTTCCTACTTTATCCTTGACATACAGCAGTGGGAGGGCGCATGGAGACAGGGACCAGGACATTGTTCCTACTTTATCCTTGACATACAGCAGTGGGAGGGCGCATGGAGACAGGGACCAGGACATTGTTCCTACTTTATCCTTGACATACAGCAGTGGGAGGGCGCATGGAGACAGGGACCAGGACATTGTTCCTACTTTATCCTTGACATACAGCAGTGGGAGGGCGCATGGAGACAGGGACCAGGACATTGTTCCTACTTTATCCTTGACATACAGCAGTGGGAGGGCGCATGGAGACAGGGACCAGGACATTGTTCCTACTTTATCCTTGACATACAGCAGTGGGAGGGCGCATGGAGACAGGGACCAGGACATTGTTCCTACTTTATCCTTGACATACAGCAGTGGGAGGGCGCATGGAGACAGGGACCAGGACATTGTTCCTACTTTATCCTTGACATACAGCAGTGGGAGGGCGCATGGAGACAGGGACCAGGACATTGTTCCTACTTTATCCTTGACATACAGCAGTGGGAGGGCGCATGGAGACAGGGACCAGGACATTGTTCCTACTTTATCCTTGACATACAGCAGTGGGAGGGCGCATGGAGACAGGGACCAGGACATTGTTCCTACTTTATCCTTGACATACAGCAGTGGGAGGGCGCATGGAGACAGGGACCAGGACATTGTTCCTACTTTATCCTTGACATACAGCAGTGGGAGGGCGCATGGAGACAGGGACCAGGACATTGTTCCTACTTTATCCTTGACATACAGCAGTGGGAGGGCGCATGGAGACAGGGACCAGGACATTGTTCCTACTTTATCCTTGACATACAGCAGTGGGAGGGCGCATGGAGACAGGGACCAGGACATTGTTCCTACTTTATCCTTGACATACAGCAGTGGGAGGGCGCATGGAGACAGGGACCAGGACATTGTTCCTACTTTATCCTTGACATACAGCAGTGGGAGGGCGCATGGAGACAGGGACCAGGACATTGTTCCTACTTTATCCTTGACATACAGCAGTGGGAGGGCGCATGGAGACAGGGACCAGGACATTGTTCCTACTTTATCCTTGACATACAGCAGTGGGAGGGCGCATGGAGACAGGGACCAGGACATTGTTCCTACTTTATCCTTGACATACAGCAGTGGGAGGGCGCATGGAGACAGGGACCAGGACATTGTTCCTACTTTATCCTTGACATACAGCAGTGGGAGGGCGCATGGAGACAGGGACCAGGACATTGTTCCTACTTTATCCTTGACATACAGCAGTGGGAGGGCGCATGGAGACAGGGACCAGGACATTGTTCCTACTTTATCCTTGACATACAGCAGTGGGAGGGCGCATGGAGACAGGGACCAGGACATTGTTCCTACTTTATCCTTGACATACAGCAGTGGGAGGGCGCATGGAGACAGGGACCAGGACATTGTTCCTACTTTATCCTTGACATACAGCAGTGGGAGGGCGCATGGAGACAGGGACCAGGACATTGTTCCTACTTTATCCTTGACATACAGCAGTGGGAGGGCGCATGGAGACAGGGACCAGGACATTGTTCCTACTTTATCCTTGACATACAGCAGTGGGAGGGCGCATGGAGACAGGGACCAGGACATTGTTCCTACTTTATCCTTGACATACTGCAGTGGGAGGGCGCATGGAGACAGGGACCAGGACATTGTTCCTACTTTATCCTTGACATACAGCAGTGGGAGGGCGCATGGAGACCGGGACCAGGACATTGTTCCTACTTTATCCTTGACATACAGCAGTGGGAGGGCACATGGAGACCGGGACCAGGACATTGTTCCTACTTTATCCTTGACATACAGCAGTGGGAGGGACACATGGAGACCGGGACCAGGACATTGTTCCTACTTTATCCTTGACATACAGCAGTGGGAGGGCGCATGGAGACAGGGACCAGGACATTGTTCCTACTTTATCCTTGACATACAGCAGTGGGAGGGCGCATGGAGACAGGGACCAGGACATTGTTCCTACTTTATCCTTGACATACAGCAGTGGGAGGGCGCATGGAGACAGGGACCAGGACATTGTTCCTACTTTATCCTTGACATACAGCAGTGGGAGGACGCATGGAGACAGGGACCAGGACATTGTTCCTACTTTATCCTTGACATACAGCAGTGGGAGGACGCATGGAGACAGGGACCAGGACATTGTTCCTACTTTATCCTTGACATACAGCAGTGGGAGGGCGCATGGAGACCGGGACCAGGACATTGTTCCTACTTTATCCTTGACATACAGCAGTGGGAGGACGCATGGAGACAGGGACCAGGACATTGTTCCTACTTTATCCTTGACATACAGCAGTGGGAGGGCACATGGAGACCGGGACCAGGACATTGTTCCTACTTTATCTATGACATACAGCAGTGGGAGGACGCATGGAGACCGGGACCAGGACATTGTTCCTACTTTATCCTTGACATACAGCAGTAGGAGGGCGCATGGAGACAGTGACCAGGACATTGTTCCTACTTTATCCTTGACATACAGCAGTAGGAGGGCGCATGGAGACAGGGACCAGGACATTGTTCCTACTTTATCCTTGACATACAGCAGTGGGAGGGCGCATGGAGACAGGGACCAGGACACTGTTCCTACTTTATCCTTGACATACAGCAGTGGGAGGGCGCATGGAGACCGGGACCAGGACATTGTTCCTACTTTATCCTTGACATACAGCAGTAGGAGGGCGCATGGAGACAGGGACCAGGACATTGTTCCTACTTTATCCTTGACATACAGCAGTGGGAGGGCGCATGGAGACAGGGACCAGGACATTGTTCCTACTTTATCCTTGACATACAGCAGTGGGAGGGCGCATGGAGACAGGGACCAGGACATTGTTCCTACTTTATCCTTGACATACAGCAGTAGGAGGGCGCATGGAGACCGGGACCAGGACATTGTTCCTACTTTATCCTTGACATACAGCAGTGGGAGGGCGCATGGAGACAAGGACCAGGACATTGTTCCTACTTTATCCTTGACATACAGCAGTGGGAGGGCGCATGGAGACCGGGACCAGGACATTGTTCCTACTTTATCCTTGACATACAGCAGTGGGAGGGCGCATGGAGACAGGGACCAGGACATTGTTCCTACTTTATCCTTGACATACAGCAGTGGGAGGGCGCATGGAGACCGGGACCAGGACATTGTTCCTACTTTATCCTTGACATACAGCAGTGGGAGGGCGCATGGAGACAGGGACCAGGACATTGTTCCTACTTTATCCTTGACATACAGCAGTGGGAGGGCGCATGGAGACAGGGACCAGGACATTGTTCCTACTTTATCCTTGACATACAGCAGTGGGAGGGCGCATGGAGACAGGGACCAGGACATTGTTCCTACTTTATCCTTGACATACAGCAGTAGGAGGGCGCATGGAGACAGGGACCAGGACATTGTTCCTACTTTATCCTTGACATACAGCAGTGGGAGGGCGCATGGAGACAGGGACCAGGACATTGTTCCTACTTTATCCTTGACATACAGCAGTGGGAGGGCGCATGGAGACCGGGACCAGGACATTGTTCCTACTTTATCCTTGACATACAGCAGTGGGAGGGCGCATGGAGACAAGGACCAGGACATTGTTCCTACTTTATCCTTGACATACAGCAGTGGGAGGACGCATGGAGACAGGGACCAGGACATTGTTCCTACTTTATCCTTGACATACAGCAGTGGGAGGGCGCATGGAGACAGGGACCAGGACATTGTTCCTACTTTATCCTTGACATACAGCAGTAGGAGGGCACATGGAGACCGGGACCAGGACATTGTTCCTACTTTATCCTTGACATACAGCAGTGGGAGGGCGCATGGAGACAAGGACCAGGACATTGTTCCTACTTTATCCTTGACATACAGCAGTGGGAGGGCACATGGAGACAAGGACCAGGACATTGTTCCTACTTTATCCTTGACATACAGCAGTGGGAGGGCGCATGGAGACAGGGACCAGGACATTGTTCCTACTTTATCCTTGACATACAGCAGTGGGAGGGCGCATGGAGACAGGGACCAGGACATTGTTCCTACTTTATCCTTGACATACAGCAGTGGGAGGACGCATGGAGACCGGGACCAGGACATTGTTCCTACTTTATCCTTGACATACAGCTGTGGGAGGGCGCATGGAGACAGGGACCAGGACATTGTTCCTACTTTATCCTTGACATACAGCAGTGGGAGGGCGCATGGAGACAGGGACCAGGACATTGTTCCTACTTTATCCTTGACATACAGCAGTAGGAGGGCACATGGAGACCGGGACCAGGACATTGTTCCTACTTTATCCTTGACATACAGCAGTGGGAGGGCGCATGGAGACAGGGACCAGGACATTGTTCCTACTTTATCCTTGACATACAGCAGTGGGAGGACGCATGGAGACAAGGACCAGGACATTGTTCCTACTTTATCCTTGACATACAGCAGTGGGAGGGCGCATGGAGACAGGGACCAGGACATTGTTCCTACTTTATCCTTGACATACAGCAGTGGGAGGGCGCATGGAGACAGGGACCAGGACATTGTTCCTACTTTATCCTTGACATACAGCAGTGGGAGGGCACATGGAGACAGGGACCAGGACATTGTTCCTACTTTATCCTTGACATACAGCAGTGGGAGGGCGCATGGAGACAGGGACCAGGACATTGTTCCTACTTTATCCTTGACATACAGCAGTAGGAGGGCGCATGGAGACAGTGACCAGGACATTGTTCCTACTTTATCCTTGACATACAGCTGTGGGAGGGCGCATGGAGACCGGGACCAGGACATTGTTCCTACTTTATCCTTGACATACAGCTGTGGGAGGGCGCATGGAGACCGGGACCAGGACATTGTTCCTACTTTATCCTTGACATACAGCAGTGGGAGGACACATGGAGACCGGGACCAGGACATTGTTCCTACTTTATCCTTGACATACAGCAGTGGGAGGACACATGGAGACCGGGACCAGGACATTGTTCCTACTTTATCCTTGACATACAGCAGTGGGAGGGCGCATGGAGACAGGGACCAGGACATTGTTCCTACTTTATCCTTGACATACAGCAGTGGGAGGGCGCATGGAGACAAGGACCAGGACATTGTTCCTACTTTATCCTTGACATACAGCAGTGGGAGGGCGCATGGAGACAAGGACCAGGACATTGTTCCTACTTTATCCTTGACATACAGCAGTGGGAGGACGCATGGAGACAGGGACCAGGACATTGTTCCTACTTTATCCTTGACATACAGCAGTGGGAGGACACATGGAGACAGGGACCAGGACATTGTTCCTACTTTATCCTTGACATACAGCAGTGGGAGGACGCATGGAGACAGGGACCAGGACATTGTTCCTACTTTATCCTTGACATACAGCAGTGGGAGGGCGCATGGAGACAGGGACCAGGACATTGTTCCTACTTTATCCTTGACATACAGCAGTGGGAGGGCGCATGGAGACCGGGACCAGGACATTGTTCCTACTTTATCTATGACATACAGCAGTGGGAGGACGCATGGAGACCGGGACCAGGACATTGTTCCTACTTTATCCTTGACATACAGCAGTAGGAGGGCGCATGGAGACAGTGACCAGGACATTGTTCCTACTTTATCCTTGACATACAGCAGTAGGAGGGCGCATGGAGACAGGGACCAGGACATTGTTCCTACTTTATCCTTGACATACAGCAGTGGGAGGGCGCATGGAGACAGGGACCAGGACACTGTTCCTATTTTATCCTTGACATACAGCAGTGGGAGGGCGCATGGAGACCGGGACCAGGACATTGTTCCTACTTTATCCTTGACATACAGCAGTAGGAGGGCGCATGGAGACAGGGACCAGGACATTGTTCCTACTTTATCCTTGACATACAGCAGTGGGAGGGCGCATGGAGACAGGGACCAGGACATTGTTCCTACTTTATCCTTGACATACAGCAGTGGGAGGGCGCATGGAGACAGGGACCAGGACATTGTTCCTACTTTATCCTTGACATACAGCAGTGGGAGGGCACATGGAGACAGGGACCAGGACATTGTTCCTACTTTATCCTTGACATACAGCAGTGGGAGGGCGCATGGAGACAGGGACCAGGACATTGTTCCTACTTTATCCTTGACATACAGCAGTAGGAGGGCGCATGGAGACCGGGACCAGGACATTGTTCCTACTTTATCCTTGACATACAGCAGTGGGAGGGCGCATGGAGACCGGGACCAGGACATTGTTCCTACTTTATCCTTGACATACAGCAGTGGGAGGGCGCATGGAGACCGGGACCAGGACATTGTTCCTACTTTATCCTTGACATACAGCAGTGGGAGGGCGCATGGAGACAGGGACCAGGACATTGTTCCTACTTTATCCTTGACATACAGCAGTGGGAGGGCGCATGGAGACAAGGACCAGGACATTGTTCCTACTTTATCCTTGACATACAGCAGTGGGAGGGCGCATGGAGACAGGGACCAGGACATTGTTCCTACTTTATCCTTGACATACAGCAGTGGGAGGGCGCATGGAGACAGGGACCAGGACATTGTTCCTACTTTATCCTTGACATACAGCAGTGGGAGGGCGCATGGAGACAAGGACCAGGACATTGTTCCTACTTTATCCTTGACATACAGCAGTGGGAGGGCGCATGGAGACCGGGACCAGGACATTGTTCCTACTTTATCCTTGACATACAGCAGTGGGAGGGCGCATGGAGACAGGGACCAGGACATTGTTCCTACTTTATCCTTGACATACAGCAGTGGGAGGGCGCATGGAGACAGGGACCAGGACATTGTTCCTACTTTATCCTTGACATACAGCAGTGGGAGGGCGCATGGAGACAGGGACCAGGACATTGTTCCTACTTTATCCTTGACATACAGCAGTAGGAGGGCGCATGGAGACAGGGACCAGGACATTGTTCCTACTTTATCCTTGACATACAGCAGTGGGAGGACACATGGAGACAGGGACCAGGACATTGTTCCTACTTTATCCTTGACATACAGCAGTGGGAGGGCGCATGGAGACAAGGACCAGGACATTGTTCCTACTTTATCCTTGACATACAGCAGTGGGAGGGCGCATGGAGACAGGGACCAGGACATTGTTCCTACTTTATCCTTGACATACAGCAGTGGGAGGGCGCATGGAGACAGGGACCAGGACATTGTTCCTACTTTATCCTTGACATACAGCAGTGGGAGGGCGCATGGAGACAGGGACCAGGACATTGTTCCTACTTTATCCTTGACATACAGCAGTGGGAGGGCGCATGGAGACAGGGACCAGGACATTGTTCCTACTTTATCCTTGACATACAGCAGTGGGAGGGCGCATGGAGACAGGGACCAGGACATTGTTCCTACTTTATCCTTGACATACAGCAGTAGGAGGGCGCATGGAGACAGGGACCAGGACATTGTTCCTACTTTATCCTTGACATACAGCAGTGGGAGGGCGCATGGAGACAGGGACCAGGACATTGTTCCTACTTTATCCTTGACATACAGCAGTGGGAGGGCGCATGGAGACAAGGACCAGGACATTGTTCCTACTTTATCCTTGACATACAGCAGTGGGAGGGCGCATGGAGACAGGGACCAGGACATTGTTCCTACTTTATCCTTGACATACAGCAGTGGGAGGGCGCATGGAGACAGGGACCAGGACATTGTTCCTACTTTATCCTTGACATACAGCAGTGGGAGGGCGCATGGAGACAGGGACCAGGACATTGTTCCTACTTTATCCTTGACATACAGCAGTGGGAGGGCGCATGGAGACAGGGACCAGGACATTGTTCCTACTTTATCCTTGACATACAGCAGTGGGAGGGCGCATGGAGACAGGGACCAGGACATTGTTCCTACTTTATCCTTGACATACAGCAGTGGGAGGGCGCATGGAGACCGGGACCAGGACATTGTTCCTACTTTATCCTTGACATACAGCAGTGGGAGGGCACATGGAGACAGGGACCAGGACATTGTTCCTACTTTATCCTTGACATACAGCAGTGGGAGGGCGCATGGAGACAGGGACCAGGACATTGTTCCTACTTTATCCTTGACATACAGCAGTGGGAGGACACATGGAGACAGGGACCAGGACATTGTTCCTACTTTATCCTTGACATACAGCTGTGGGAGGGCACATGGAGACCGGGACCAGGACATTGTTCCTACTTTATCCTTGACATACAGCAGTGGGAGGGCGCATGGAGACAGGGACCAGGACATTGTTCCTACTTTATCTATGACATACAGCAGTGGGAGGGCGCATGGAGACAGGGACCAGGACATTGTTCCTACTTTATCCTTGACATACAGCAGTGGGAGGGCGCATGGAGACAGGGACCAGGACATTGTTCCTACTTTATCCTTGACATACAGCAGTGGGAGGGCGCATGGAGACCGGGACCAGGACATTGTTCCTACTTTATCCTTGACATACAGCAGTGGGAGGGCGCATGGAGACCGGGACCAGGACATTGTTCCTACTTTATCCTTGACATACAGCAGTGGGAGGGCGCATGGAGACAGGGACCAGGACATTGTTCCTACTTTATCCTTGACATACAGCAGTGGGAGGACACATGGAGACAGGGACCAGGACATTGTTCCTACTTTATCCTTGACATACAGCTGTGGGAGGGCGCATGGAGACAGGGACCAGGACATTGTTCCTACTTTATCCTTGACATACAGCAGTGGGAGGGCGCATGGAGACAGGGACCAGGACATTGTTCCTACTTTATCCTTGACATACAGCAGTGGGAGGGCGCATGGAGACAGGGACCAGGACATTGTTCCTACTTTATCCTTGACATACAGCAGTGGGAGGACACATGGAGACAGGGACCAGGACATTGTTCCTACTTTATCCTTGACATACAGCAGTGGGAGGGCACATGGAGACCGGGACCAGGACATTGTTCCTACTTTATCCTTGACATACAGCAGTGGGAGGGCGCATGGAGACAGGGACCAGGACATTGTTCCTACTTTATCCTTGACATACAGCAGTGGGAGGGCGCATGGAGACAGGGACCAGGACATTGTTCCTACTTTATCCTTGACATACAGCAGTGGGAGGGCGCATGGAGACCGGGACCAGGACATTGTTCCTACTTTATCCTTGACATACAGCAGTGGGAGGGCGCATGGAGACAGGGACCAGGACATTGTTCCTACTTTATCCTTGACATACAGCAGTGGGAGGGCGCATGGAGACAAGGACCAGGACATTGTTCCTACTTTATCCTTGACATACAGCAGTGGGAGGGCGCATGTAGACAGGGACCAGGACATTGTTCCTACTTTATCCTTGACATACAGCAGTGGGAGGGCGCATGGAGACAGGGACCAGGACATTGTTCCTACTTTATCCTTGACATACAGCAGTGGGAGGGCGCATGGAGACAGGGACCAGGACATTGTTCCTACTTTATCCTTGACATACAGCAGTGGGAGGACGCATGGAGACAGGGACCAGGACATTGTTCCTACTTTATCCTTGACATACAGCAGTGGGAGGGCGCATGGAGACAGGGACCAGGACATTGTTCCTACTTTATCCTTGACATACAGCAGTGGGAGGGCACATGGAGACAGGGACCAGGACATTGTTCCTACTTTATCCTTGACATACAGCAGTGGGAGGGCGCATGGAGACAGGGACCAGCACATTGTTCCTACTTTATCCTTGACATACAGCAGTGGGAGGGCGCATGGAGACAGGGACCAGGACATTGTTCCTACTTTATCCTTGACATACAGCAGTGGGAGGGCGCATGGAGACAGGGACCAGGACATTGTTCCTACTTTATCCTTGACATACAGCAGTGGGAGGGCGCATGGAGACAGGGACCAGGACATTGTTCCTACTTTATCCTTGACATACAGCAGTGGGAGGGCGCATGGAGACAGGGACCAGGACATTGTTCCTACTTTATCCTTGACATACAGCAGTGGGAGGGCGCATGGAGACAGGGACCAGGACATTGTTCCTACTTTATCCTTGACATACAGCAGTGGGAGGGCGCATGGAGACAGGGACCAGGACATTGTTCCTACTTTATCCTTGACATACAGCAGTGGGAGGGCGCATGGAGACAGGGACCAGGACATTGTTCCTACTTTATCCTTGACATACAGCAGTGGGAGGGCGCATGGAGACAGGGACCAGGACATTGTTCCTACTTTATCCTTGACATACAGCAGTGGGAGGGCGCATGGAGACAAGGACCAGGACATTGTTCCTACTTTATCCTTGACATACAGCAGTGGGAGGACGCATGGAGACAGGGACCAGGACATTGTTCCTACTTTATCCTTGACATACAGCAGTGGGAGGGCACATGGAGACCGGGACCAGGACATTGTTCCTACTTTATCCTTGACATACAGCAGTGGGAGGACGCATGGAGACCGGGACCAGGACATTGTTCCTACTTTATCCTTGACATACAGCAGTGGGAGGGCGCATGGAGACAGGGACCAGGACATTGTTCCTACTTTATCCTTGACATACAGCAGTGGGAGGGCGCATGGAGACAGGGACCAGGACATTGTTCCTACTTTATCCTTGACATACAGCAGTGGGAGGGCGCATGGAGACAGGGACC
Organism: Bufo bufo; assembly: GCF_905171765.1. Classification (NCBI taxonomy): domain Eukaryota; kingdom Metazoa; phylum Chordata; class Amphibia; order Anura; family Bufonidae; genus Bufo; species Bufo bufo. The sequence continues at coordinate 27,117 of NW_024400321.1, forward strand.
AGGACATTGTTCCTACTTTATCCTTGACATACAGCAGTGGGAGGGCGCATGGAGACAGGGACCAGGACATTGTTCCTACTTTATCCTTGACATACAGCAGTGGGAGGGCGCATGGAGACAAGGACCAGGACATTGTTCCTACTTTATCCTTGACATACAGCAGTGGGAGGGCGCATGGAGACAGGGACCAGGACATTGTTCCTACTTTATCCTTGACATACAGCAGTAGGAGGGCACATGGAGACCGGGACCAGGACATTGTTCCTACTTTATCCTTGACATACAGCAGTGGGAGGGCGCATGGAGACAGGGACCAGGACATTGTTCCTACTTTATCCTTGACATACAGCAGTAGGAGGGCGCATGGAGACAAGGACCAGGACATTGTTCCTACTTTATCCTTGACATACAGCAGTGGGAGGGCGCATGGAGACAGGGACCAGGACATTGTTCCTACTTTATCCTTGACATACAGCAGTGGGAGGGCGCATGGAGACAGGGACCAGGACATTGTTCCTACTTTATCCTTGACATACAGCAGTGGGAGGGCACATGGAGACAGGGACCAGGACATTGTTCCTACTTTATCCTTGACATACTGCAGTGGGAGGGCGCATGGAGACAGGGACCAGGACATTGTTCCTACTTTATCCTTGACATACAGCAGTGGGAGGGCGCATGGAGACAGGGACCAGGACATTGTTCCTACTTTATCCTTGACATACAGCAGTAGGAGGGCGCATGGAGACAGTGACCAGGACATTGTTCCTACTTTATCCTTGACATACAGCTGTGGGAGGGCGCATGGAGACCGGGACCAGGACATTGTTCCTACTTTATCCTTGACATACAGCTGTGGGAGGGCGCATGGAGACCGGGACCAGGACATTGTTCCTACTTTATCCTTGACATACAGCAGTGGGAGGACACATGGAGACCGGGACCAGGACATTGTTCCTACTTTATCCTTGACATACAGCAGTGGGAGGACACATGGAGACCGGGACCAGGACATTGTTCCTACTTTATCCTTGACATACAGCAGTGGTAGGGCGCATGGAGACAGGGACCAGGACATTGTTCCTACTTTATCCTTGACATACAGCAGTGGGAGGGCGCATGGAGACAAGGACCAGGACATTGTTCCTACTTTATCCTTGACATACAGCAGTGGGAGGGCGCATGGAGACAAGGACCAGGACATTGTTCCTACTTTATCCTTGACATACAGCAGTGGGAGGACGCATGGAGACAGGGACCAGGACATTGTTCCTACTTTATCCTTGACATACAGCAGTGGGAGGACGCATGGAGACAGGGACCAGGACATTGTTCCTACTTTATCCTTGACATACAGCAGTGGGAGGGCGCATGGAGACCGGGACCAGGACATTGTTCCTACTTTATCCTTGACATACAGCAGTGGGAGGACGCATGGAGACAGGGACCAGGACATTGTTCCTACTTTATCCTTGACATACAGCAGTGGGAGGGCGCATGGAGACCGGGACCAGGACATTGTTCCTACTTTATCCTTGACATACAGCAGTGGGAGGGCGCATGGAGACAGGGACCAGGACACTGTTCCTACTTTATCCTTGACATACAGCAGTGGGAGGGCGCATGGAGACCGGGACCAGGACATTGTTCCTACTTTATCCTTGACATACAGCAGTGGGAGGGCGCATGGAGACAGGGACCAGGACATTGTTCCTACTTTATCCTTGACATACAGCAGTAGGAGGGCGCATGGAGACAGGGACCAGGACATTGTTCCTACTTTATCCTTGACATACAGCAGTGGGAGGGCGCATGGAGACAGGGACCAGGACACTGTTCCTACTTTATCCTTGACATACAGCAGTGGGAGGGCGCATGGAGACCGGGACCAGGACATTGTTCCTACTTTATCCTTGACATACAGCAGTAGGAGGGCGCATGGAGACAGGGACCAGGACATTGTTCCTACTTTATCCTTGACATACAGCAGTGGGAGGGCGCATGGAGACAGGGACCAGGACATTGTTCCTACTTTATCCTTGACATACAGCAGTGGGAGGGCGCATGGAGACAGGGACCAGGACATTGTTCCTACTTTATCCTTGACATACAGCAGTAGGAGGGCGCATGGAGACCGGGACCAGGACATTGTTCCTACTTTATCCTTGACATACAGCAGTGGGAGGGCGCATGGAGACCGGGACCAGGACATTGTTCCTACTTTATCCTTGACATACAGCAGTGGGAGGGCGCATGGAGACCGGGACCAGGACATTGTTCCTACTTTATCCTTGACATACAGCAGTGGGAGGGCGCATGGAGACAGGGACCAGGACATTGTTCCTACTTTATCCTTGACATACAGCAGTGGGAGGGCGCATGGAGACAAGGACCAGGACATTGTTCCTACTTTATCCTTGACATACAGCAGTGGGAGGGCGCATGGAGACAGGGACCAGGACATTGTTCCTACTTTATCCTTGACATACAGCAGTGGGAGGGCGCATGGAGACAGGGACCAGCACATTGTTCCTACTTTATCCTTGACATACAGCAGTGGGAGGGCGCATGGAGACAGGGACCAGGACATTGTTCCTACTTTATCCTTGACATACAGCAGTGGGAGGGCGCATGGAGACAGGGTCCAGGACATTGTTCCTACTTTATCCTTGACATACAGCAGTGGGAGGGCGCATGGAGACAGGGACCAGGACATTGTTCCTACTTTATCCTTGACATACAGCAGTGGGAGGGCGCATGGAGACAGGGACCAGGACATTGTTCCTACTTTATCCTTGACATACAGCAGTGGGAGGGCGCATGGAGACAGGGACCAGGACATTGTTCCTACTTTATCCTTGACATACAGCTGTGGGAGGGCGCATGGAGACAGGGACCAGGACATTGTTCCTACTTTATCCTTGACATACAGCAGTGGGAGGGCGCATGGAGACAGGGACCAGGACATTGTTCCTACTTTATCCTTGACATACAGCAGTGGGAGGGCACATGGAGACCGGGACCAGGACATTGTTCCTACTTTATCCTTGACATACAGCAGTGGGAGGGCGCATGGAGACAGGGACCAGGACATTGTTCCTACTTTATCCTTGACATACAGCAGTGGGAGGACACATGGAGACAGGGACCAGGACATTGTTCCTACTTTATCCTTGACATACAGCAGTGGGAGGGCACATGGAGACCGGGACCAGGACATTGTTCCTACTTTATCCTTGACATACAGCTGTGGGAGGGCGCATGGAGACAGGGACCAGGACATTGTTCCTACTTTATCCTTGACATACAGCAGTGGGAGGGTGCATGGAGACAGGGACCAGGACATTGTTCCTACTTTATCCTTGACATACAGCAGTGGGAGGGCGCATGGAGACCGGGACCAGGACATTGTTCCTACTTTATCCTTGACATACAGCAGTGGGAGGGCGCATGGAGACAGGGACCAGGACATTGTTCCTACTTTATCCTTGACATACAGCAGTGGGAGGGCGCATGGAGACAGGGACCAGCACATTGTTCCTACTTTATCCTTGACATACAGCAGTGGGAGGGCGCATGGAGACAGGGACCAGGACATTGTTCCTACTTTATCCTTGACATACAGCAGTGGGAGGGCGCATGGAGACAGGGACCAGGACATTGTTCCTACTTTATCCTTGACATACAGCAGTGGGAGGGCGCATGGAGACCGGGACCAGGACATTGTTCCTACTTTATCCTTGACATACAGCAGTGGGAGGGCGCATGGAGACAGGGACCAGGACATTGTTCCTACTTTATCCTTGACATACAGCAGTGGGAGGGCGCATGGAGACAGGGACCAGGACATTGTTCCTACTTTATCCTTGACATACAGCAGTGGGAGGGCACATGGAGACAGGGACCAGGACATTGTTCCTACTTTATCCTTGACATACAGCTGTGGGAGGGCGCATGGAGACAGGGACCAGGACATTGTTCCTACTTTATCCTTGACATACAGCAGTGGGAGGGCGCATGGAGACAGGGACCAGGACATTGTTCCTACTTCATCCTTGACATACAGCAGTGGGAGGGCGCATGGAGACAGGGACCAGGACATTGTTCCTACTTTATCCTTGACATACAGCAGTGGGAGGGCGCATGGAGACAGGGACCAGGACATTGTTCCTACTTTATCCTTGACATACAGCAGTGGGAGGACACATGGAGACAGGGACCAGGACATTGTTCCTACTTTATCCTTGACATACAGCAGTAGGAGGGCGCATGGAGACAGGGACCAGGACATTGTTCCTACTTTATCCTTGACATACAGCAGTGGGAGGGCACATGGAGACAAGGACCAGGACATTGTTCCTACTTTATCCTTGACATACAGCAGTGGGAGGGCGCATGGAGACAGGGACCAGGACATTGTTCCTACTTTATCCTTGACATACAGCAGTGGGAGGGCGCATGGAGACAGGGACCAGGACATTGTTCCTACTTTATCCTTGACATACAGCAGTGGGAGGGCGCATGGAGACAGGGACCAGGACATTGTTCCTACTTTATCCTTGACATACAGCAGTGGGAGGGCGCATGGAGACAGGGACCAGGACATTGTTCCTACTTTATCCTTGACATACAGCAGTGGGAGGGCGCATGGAGACAAGGACCAGGACATTGTTCCTACTTTATCCTTGACATACAGCAGTGGGAGTGCGCATGGAGACCGGGACCAGGACATTGTTCCTACTTTATCCTTGTCATACAGCAGTGGGAGGGCGCATGGAGACAGGGACCAGGACATTGTTCCTACTTTATCCTTGACATACAGCAGTGGGAGGACACATGGAGACCGGGACCAGGACATTGTTCCTACTTTATCCTTGACATACAGCAGTGGGAGGGCGCATGGAGACAGGGACCAGGACATTGTTCCTACTTTATCCTTGACATACAGCAGTGGGAGGGCGCATGGAGACAGGGACCAGGACATTGTTCCTACTTTATCCTTGACATACAGCAGTGGGAGGACACATGGAGACAGGGACCAGGACATTGTTCCTACTTTATCCTTGACATACAGCAGTGGGAGGGCGCATGGAGACCGGGACCAGGACATTGTTCCTACTTTATCCTTGACATACAGCAGTGGGAGGGCGCATGGAGACAGGGACCAGGACATTGTTCCTACTTTATCCTTGACATACAGCAGTGGGAGGGCACATGGAGACAAGGACCAGGACATTGTTCCTACTTTATCCTTGACATACAGCAGTGGGAGGGCGCATGGAGACAGGGACCAGGACATTGTTCCTACTTTATCCTTGACATACAGCAGTGGGAGGACACATGGAGACCGGGACCAGGACATTGTTCCTACTTTATCCTTGACATACAGCAGTGGGAGGGCGCATGGAGACAGGGACCAGGACATTGTTCCTACTTTATCCTTGACATACAGCAGTGGGAGGGCACATGGAGACCGGGACCAGGACATTGTTCCTACTTTATCCTTGACATACAGCAGTGGGAGGGCACATGGAGACCGGGACCAGGACATTGTTCCTACTTTATCCTTGACATACAGCAGTGGGAGGGCGCATGGAGACAGGGACCAGGACATTGTTCCTACTTTATCCTTGACATACAGCAGTGGGAGGGCACATGGAGACAGGGACCAGGACATTGTTCCTACTTTATCCTTGACATACAGCAGTGGGAGGGCGCATGGAGACAGGGACCAGGACATTGTTCCTACTTTATCCTTGACATACAGCAGTGGGAGGGCGCATGGAGACCGGGACCAGGACATTGTTCCTACTTTATCCTTGACATACAGCAGTGGGAGGGCGCATGGAGACCGGGACCAGGACATTGTTCCTACTTTATCCTTGACATACAGCAGTGGGAGGGCGCATGGAGACAAGGACCAGGACATTGTTCCTACTTTATCCTTGACATACAGCAGTGGGAGGGCGCATGTAGACAGGGACCAGGACATTGTTCCTACTTTATCCTTGACATACAGCAGTAGGAGGGCGCATGGAGACCGGGACCAGGACATTGTTCCTACTTTATCCTTGACATACAGCAGTGGGAGGGCGCATGGAGACAGGGACCAGGACATTGTTCCTACTTTATCCTTGACATACAGCAGTGGGAGGGCGCATGGAGACAAGGACCAGGACATTGTTCCTACTTTATCCTTGACATACAGCAGTGGGAGGGCACATGGAGACTGGGACCAGGACATTGTTCCTACTTTATCCTTGACATACAGCAGTGGGAGGGCGCATGGAGACCGGGACCAGGACATTGTTCCTACTTTATCCTTGACATACAGCAGTGGGAGGGCGCATGGAGACAAGGACCAGGACATTGTTCCTACTTTATCCTTGACATACAGCAGTGGGAGGGCGCATGGAGACAGGGACCAGGACATTGTTCCTACTTTATCCTTGACATACAGCAGTGGGAGGGCGCATGGAGACAGGGACCAGGACATTGTTCCTACTTTATCCTTGACATACAGCAGTGGGAGGGCGCATGGAGACAGGGACCAGGACATTGTTCCTACTTTATCCTTGACATACAGCAGTGGGAGGGCGCATGGAGACAGGGCCCAGGACATTGTTCCTACTTTATCCTTGACATACAGCAGTGGGAGGGCGCATGGAGACAGGGACCAGGACATTGTTCCTACTTTATCCTTGACATACAGCAGTGGGAGGGCGCATGGAGACAGGGACCAGGACATTGTTCCTACTTTATCCTTGACATACAGCAGTGGGAGGGCGCATGGAGACAGGGACCAGGACATTGTTCCTACTTTATCCTTGACATACAGCAGTGGGAGGGCGCATGGAGACAGGGACCAGGACATTGTTCCTACTTTATCCTTGACATACAGCAGTGGGAGGGCGCATGGAGACAGGGACCAGGACATTGTTCCTACTTTATCCTTGACATACAGCAGTGGGAGGGCGCATGGAGACCGGGACCAGGACATTGTTCCTACTTTATCCTTGACATACAGCAGTGGGAGGGCACATGGAGACAGGGACCAGGACATTGTTCCTACTTTATCCTTGACATACAGCAGTGGGAGGGCGCATGGAGACCGGGACCAGGACATTGTTCCTACTTTATCCTTGACATACAGCAGTGGGAGGGCACATGGAGACAGGGACCAGGACATTGTTCCTACTTTATCCTTGACATACAGCAGTGGGAGGGCGCATGGAGACAGGGACCAGGACATTGTTCCTACTTTATCCTTGACATACAGCAGTGGGAGGGCGCATGGAGACAGGGACCAGGACATTGTTCCTACTTTATCCTTGACATACAGCTGTGGGAGGGCACATGGAGACCGGGACCAGGACATTGTTCCTACTTTATCCTTGACATACAGCAGTGGGAGGGCGCATGGAGACAGGGACCAGGACATTGTTCCTACTTTATCCTTGACATACAGCAGTGGGAGGGCACATGGAGACAGGGACCAGGACATTGTTCCTACTTTATCCTTGACATACAGCAGTGGGAGGGCGCATGGAGACAGGGACCAGGACATTGTTCCTACTTTATCCTTGACATACAGCAGTGGGAGGGCACATGGAGACAGGGACCAGGACATTGTTCCTACTTTATCCTTGACATACAGCAGTGGGAGGGCGCATGGAGACAGGGACCAGGACATTGTTCCTACTTTATCCTTGACATACAGCAGTGGGAGGGCGCATGGAGACAGGGACCAGGACATTGTTCCTACTTTATCCTTGACATACAGCAGTGGGAGGGCGCATGGAGACAGGGACCAGGACATTGTTCCTACTTTATCCTTGACATACAGCAGTGGGAGGGCGCATGGAGACAGGGACCAGGACATTGTTCCTACTTTATCCTTGACATACAGCAGTAGGAGGGCGCATGGAGACAGGGACCAGGACATTGTTCCTACTTTATCCTTGACATACAGCAGTGGGAGGGCGCATGGAGACAGGGACCAGGACATTGTTCCTACTTTATCCTTGACATACAGCAGTGGGAGGGCGCATGGAGACAGGGACCAGGACATTGTTCCTACTTTATCCTTGACATACAGCAGTGGGAGGGCGCATGGAGACCGGGACCAGGACATTGTTCCTACTTTATCCTTGACATACAGCAGTGGGAGGGCGCATGGAGACAGGGACCAGGACATTGTTCCTACTTTATCCTTGACATACAGCAGTGGGAGGGCGCATGGAGACAGGGACCAGGACATTGTTCCTACTTTATCCTTGACATACAGCAGTGGGAGGACACATGGAGACAAGGACCAGGACATTGTTCCTACTTTATCCTTGACATACAGCAGTGAATTCAATATAATCACTTCTACAATAAAACCATGTCTACCCATCTTATTCGATGCTGAGATTTTATACCAAGCTCTCAAGTCTGGTTGTAGAATTGTTTCCAGAAAAGCTACTACATTGTCCTGCTCGCTGTCCCCGTCCCTTTACACTGCCAGCAGCATGGGAACTCATTTCAAATCAAGCTGGCTTAGCTACAAAGGATTTACAAGATGTGGAGGTAATCCCTGTAAGACCTGTAACTATGTGACCCCCATACAGTCATTTGACAATTCAGACCATTCATGTAATTTTCCCATCCGCAGCTACATCAATTGCAATACGGAGGGTGTTGTCTATGTCATCCGGTGCACCCATTGCGATCTGATGTACATAGGCAGCACAACCCGCAAATTTAAGAGCCGAATTCTCGAGCACCTAAACTATATTAACAACCCGAACACCTTGAATATCTCAAATGCAGCGAGGCACTTCATACAGAAACATGCCCGCCAGGTGTCATTTTTTCAAGCGTATGCCATAGAGAGAGTCCTGGCACCCAAGAGGGGCGGGGATCACCGCAAAAAAATCCTTCTCCGGGAGGCCTACTGGATTTTCAGACTTGACACCAGAATTCCAGTAGGTCTCAACCTGAAAAAAGAACTAATGTACATTTATCAGTAGGATATAAAATAACAGAATGGTCTCAAATATATGCCACTATCGAGTTTAACATGAATGTCAAATACATGTCTATGAATCCCCCATATCTGTAGTTAATGGGAAGTCGCGATCAGTCTGGGCTCTATGCACACATTTATCTGTGTACAGGGTGCTGTTCACACGGGGCGGTACCTTTCTTTTATTCCGGTCTATGCACAGGACAATTTGATCCTGCGCATTTAGGGTTAATTGGAAGCTACCTTCCCATGTCACGCACAGGTGGTCTTCAGTGCCTGCAAGCAGCTGATACTTCTGCAATCTGCTTGAGGGGCTATAACGGTGTAATCCATTGGCTGGTGTGAATTATTATACTATTATTATTATTATAATTTTCTAGGAAATGAGTTATGACATAATAATTCTAGCCTGTTGTAGGGTACAGGGTCATTTTTTGTTGTTTGTTTACATGTTTTTAACTTATGAAATGACAGTATGTTCACACTGTGCGGCTTTTCTTCCCAGTGAGCGGATATCATGGTACTCCAGGGGTTAATATGCCCAGAGAACTGTGTTACCAATTATACCAGTGATTGGTGTAGCAGAAAAGGTGTGTTGCACTGTGTGACAGCCTATGGGGCTGGAGACTCCTTCCCTGAAGTACTCCAACTTCTTTAAATTGTGGGGTCACACATGGCAAAGTGTTACGACTAAGGGTACTCACCCGAAACGCGTCAACGTTTATGCTGTGTACGAAGTGGCTATGTCCGTTTTTCATATGTGAATAATAAAGAAGAGCTTTTAGAGGATCTCTATTGCCTCCGGGACCTTTCTTCTCCAGAGTTACACTCCCCTAGGGCCTCTGGAGCCGGGACTACACATTCCACCAGGAAGCTGAGCTGGATCAAGTTTCCTTATATTTCCAAAGTGTTGTTTGCCGGTAATATCTGTAATATAAT
>NW_024400322.1:0-37038 GCF_905171765.1 Bufo bufo
CATGTGTTTAAAAGGTGATCTACCTGGCTGGTCAGTGCCCACTGTTGTTTTGACAACCCGGGTGTATGTTGCTGTTCACATTCTTCCAGACTACCTGTGCATGACCTCTGACTTCCTCAATCCATCTCTAGAGACTGCCTGTGGGAAACTTCTATGCGGAACAGTTTGTCTCGTGTTGGACCTCGGATCGGACCCTGGAAATGTCTCGTCCCTAGTTACTACGTTACACTGACTATTTCTGTGCATATGAACTTTGGCCTGGTCTGGCTGTCCCTTGTGAGTTTTCCTGCACAAGTTATTATTTGGATTGATTACCTGCATATTTCTGGTCTGGACTGTACTGCCGTCATTTAATAAATCCACCATTGTTTAAACTCTGTCTGGTTGTTTGGGGTTCTGCACCATTACACAAACATCTCACAGAGTGTTTGGAAAAGTAGAAACACAGGCAGTAACTAAGCCTATGGGCCATAGTACAAGAGTTCAACTTGGGCCCCCCTTTCCTCAGTGCCTTGTGGCCAGGGGCAGGGAAGCACTTAGCCTTCGTGCTATCTGAGGCAAAAAGTGAAATTGCACCCCCCCCCCCCCCCTTATGGCAAATTCTTGATCTAACCCCTTGCCTACCTCTGCACCCCCTATAGCTACGCCCCTAAAAAGAAGTATTTTGGTTATCACATTTCAGGCATTTAATGGGTGTCTAGTACTTGGGCTTGTGTTTATGATTGGACCTCCTAGTAACTGGCATAATCCACTGAAATGTGAAGTGTATTGCAACTGTGAATGCCGACCATTAGTGTTGATTGAGCATGCTCGACCGAACACCAGTTTGGCTCGAGCATCTCGATGCTCGGCACATGGCGGTATTAGGCCGAATACCGCATGTGCTCGAGCGCAATGCTCGAGTCTACTCCCCGCATGTTTGTTGGCTGCTACGCAGCCAATAAACATGCAGGTAAGTACTGCCCTTCACTGTAATGCCATAGCCATGTTGGTTACTGGCATTACAGTGATTGGCTGGCCGGAACGCGTCATCGGGTGCTATATAGAGTCAAAGGGCAAATTACGTGTGACGGTGTAGGAGTCGTATACATGCTGGAGTGCCCTTGTGGTCGCACAATGAGAAAACTAAAGATTCAGATACAGGAACATATTAATAATATCAAAAAGGGACCGGAGACTCATGGGGTATCCATGCATTTGAAAAAAGTCCACCAAAAAAATCCTAAAGGGCTTGCATTCACTGGATTATAAGTGGTGAAAAATGAATGGCGGGGAGGAGATGCGGTTAAGAGGATAGATCAGCGGGAGGTCAGCTGGATCTATGAGCTGGATACTATCCAGCCACAGGGACTTAAAGCGAACCTTTCACCTGGATTTCACTTAATAAACTATCAAAAGTACCTTATAGATCATCCTCATTGTGTTAGTACACAGTCTTGTCCCGCTTTTCTGCCATGTATATGCATGGAAAAATCGCTTTATAAAGTACTCTTCTCCAGCTCCACAAGTCACGGTAGAAGTCAAGGGGGTAGCCCTTCCCTCACTCCAGGCTGTAACTCCCCTGCCCTAACCCCGCCTCTATGCAGTCTAATTGACACCCGGCTCAGTCGCCGGGACCGCGCTTGTACAGGCGGCGCATGCGCCGTCGGACTCAAGCGCGATCCTGTAACTGAATCGCGCGTGCGCCGTCCCCGATGACTGCCTGTCTTCTCTTCCTCACGCGCGATTCAGTTACAGGATCGCGCTTGAGTCCGACGGCGCATGCGCCGCCTGTACAAGCGCGGTCCCGGCGACTGAGCCGGGTGTCAATTAGACTGCATAGAGGCGGGGTTAGGGCAGGGGAGTTACAGCCTGGAGTGAGGGAAGGGCTACCCCCTTGACTTCTACCGTGACTTGTGGAGCTGGAGAAGAGTACTTTATAAAGCGATTTTTCCATGCATATACATGCCAGAAAAGCGGGAAAAGACCGTGTGCTAACACAATGAGGATGATCTATAAGGTACTTTTGATAGTTTATTAAGTGAAATCCAGGTGAAAGGTTCGCTTTAATGTCGAATTGGATTTAAAATCATGCCTGGTGCAATAAAGTACCCGATTTTGAAAAAGTAATAGATCGATCGCCGCTAGCCAATTAGGTGAGGGAGGTGTGTCATTGAAAGAAGGTATGACAATCTACACCAATCAAAATAGGGAGGTGTGTATTAGGGGAGTGGTTAGAACGTATTGTCATAGGATAGTAAGTGAATGACTAAGAGCGGATTCATGAATGAATGAACCTGAAATTGAACGCAAGTGGAAAGTGAAAAAATTATACCGAGCATGTGACTATAGGTGCTGATGGAAAAAGTTTTAAACTGGTTATAAGTGTTTTACGAATTTTATGGTATATAATTTTATGATTCATATATGGGGGAGGGGGGGAAGGGTACATAACATGTGGAAGTAAGATTATGGTGACGCCCCTGACGAAGCGTGGAGCGAAACCCGGGTCGGGCAGATTTGAAAAAGACAGCCTTGACTGCTTTGTTTTATCTTATGCTTGTGAGTATAATAAATATTTTATACTACTTGCTAGCGGTGCTTCACTATTGGAGTAATCCTTGTTTTAGTGGTGGTGAAGAGACGTGGACAAGAGAGAGCCATGGAGCTATATTATATGCCTACAGTGCTGCCAATAATTATTCATACCCCTGGCAAATTTTGACTTAAAGTTACTTGTATTCAAGCAGCAAGTAATTTTTGACGGGAAATGACATAGGTGTATCCCAAAAGATAATAAGACTATGTACAAGAGGCATTATTGTGGGGGGGAAAAAAACATTTCTCAGCTTTTATTTACATTTGAGCAAAAAGTGTCCAGTCCAAAATTATTCATACCCTTCTCAATAATCAATAGAAAAGCCTTTATTGGCTATTACAGCAATCAAACGATTCCTATAATTGCAGAACAGCTTTTTGCATGTCTCCACAGGTATTTTTGGCCATTCATCTTTAGCAATTTGCTCCAAATCTTTCAGGTTGGAGGGTCTTCTTGCCATCACCCTGATCTTTAGCTCCCTCCACAGATTCTCAATTGGATTCAAGTTTGGACTCTGCTGGGCCACTCTAAAACGTTAATGTTGTCTGCTAACCATTTCTTCACCACTTTTGCTGTGTGTTTTGGGTCATTGTCATGCTGAAATGTCCACTGGTGCCCAAGACCAAGTTTCTCTGTAGACTACCTGATGTTGTCGTTGAGAAGCCTCATGTATTGCTCTTTTTTCATGGTGCTGTTTACTGTGATTAGCTTCCCTGGTCCATTGGCTGAAAAACACCCCAAAGCATTAGGTTCCCACCACCATGTTTGACAGTGGGGATGGTGTTCTTTGGGTTGAAGGCTTCTCCTTTTTTATGCCAAATGAAGGAAACATCATTGTGACCAATTTTTGTTTCATCTGACCATAACACAGAAGACCAGAAGTCTTCTTCTTTGTCCAGATGAGCTTTTGCAAAGGCCAAGTGAGCTTTTGTGTGCCTTATCTGGAGTAGTGGAGTCCTCCTTGGTCTGCATTGTGCAGTGTCCGTTGGATTGTCTGCCTTGAGACATTGCCACCAGCAGAGCCCAGATTCACCAGGATGGCCTTGATGGTGATCCTTGAATTCTTTTTCACCTCTCTAACTATCCTCCTGGCCAGCACAGGTGTCAATTTTGGCTTCCGACCACATCCTCTGAGATTTTCCACAGTGCGGAACATCTTGTATTTTTTGCTGAAATGTAATTAAAAGCTGAGAAATGTTTTTTTTCCACAATAATGCCTCTTGTACATCGTCTTATTATCGTTTGGGAGACACCTATGTCATTTCCCGTCAAAAAATTACTTGCTGCTTGAATAAAAGTAACTAAGTCAAAATTTGCCAGGGGTATGAATAATTATGAGCAGCACTGTATATGTCAAGCTGCGCTTGCGAGTACAATCAAGGCCGGTGCAAGGATTTTTGCCAACACAAGCGAAGCTACATTTTGGCGCCCCCCCCCCCCCCCCCCTCGCAGCTCACCTGCAGCAGCTGGCTTCTCCTCTGTGTGGTCCTGGTATCTTCTCTCTGCTTCAATCGCTGGTGTGAGGACCGTATTTTTCACCCTCTAAGACGCACCTAGGTTTTAGAGGAGGATAATAAGAAAAAAATATTTTCCATTACACCTCAGGTCAGACCAGCAATCAGACCCCCAATGTTAATCAGACCTCAGCTCACAGCCCCAATCAGACCCCCAATGTTAATCAGACCTCAGATCAGACCCCCATGTCAGACATCAGCCCCCATCCATCAGCCCCCCATGTCAGCCATCAGCCCCCATCCATCATGCCCCCATGTAAGCCATCATGCCCCCCATGTCACATTTCTCCCCCTCCATGTCAAATCACCCCCCTATGTCACATCAGCCCTCCATGTCACATTTCTCCCCCTCCATGTCACATTTTTCTGCCCTCCCCCAGTGTGCGCCCTAAGGCAGCCGCTTGGTCTGCCTTATGGTGGCACCGGCCCTGAGTACAATCACACAAGGAATTGTTTGGTGATCTGCAGTGCTTCACTATATGCAAACTTTCTGACATCCCACAGGTGCCTTAGAGTGTTGGCAGTGGGGACCTGATTTATTTGCCTGTGTCAGAAATCTTGGATGCCTCAAGTTTGAAGAGGTGTAACCTTCCGGATAGGGAACGCGCGGTCCCTCAAAAACGCATGGTCTGAACTGTGATCTGTCCCCACTTCACAATTGGGAACCGCTGCGATTATATTGTCATACGTATCGGGACTTTTTTATAATTTTTTTTGCTATATAGCACCCGATGACACGTGTTCGGCTGAGTGTTAGTCAGGGAGAGCCGTGCTGAAGAAGGGAAAGATAGAGTAGAGAGTAAAATTTTCTTTTTTTCATTAGAAAAACTTGTCAGAGACCCAAAAGTCCTTTTAAGGACTATTGTTGTGTAAGAAACAGTCATGTAATGTCTCTAAGTTTCATTATCCTGGTAAACTGTGTTAAAATTTTATGTAAAATGCCTGCAGTATTTGTTTGGTCAGTAGATGGCAGCATAGGACCAATTTGCATTGGAGGTTACCATAGAGAAAGTGTATTAATGTGATACTGGTCCTTTAAGGCAGCAGCTAAGTGTTGAAGTGACACGCCCCTTATGATGTCACCCTGCCTCAGTGTGAGCAGGAAGAAGGAGGAAGAGGGACTGAACTGCAGCTGCCGCCATATTGGCAAGATAGATAACAAGTTCTGTGTTGTGTAAGACGTGTGTGGAGATACTAAAGGACATTCCTGTACAGTCAAGCTGTGTGAACTTCGGTCTAGAGACGGATGGAGTACAAAGTGCATTTAGTGAAGCCAAGTAAAAAGGACTGTGTGCAGCAACTAACCTGTGGAGCTGAAATTGGGCTGTGTGGATTGCCCCAAACAGTAAAGAGACTCACAGTGCTGTTGAGGTACCGGACAGTAACTGTAATAATCCTGGATTATATTCAACTGGTTTTTCGGCCTGCTGAGGAGGACTTCTTTGTTGCAGATCCTGCACTGATTAAAGAAAAGGACGACATCGGGCCCCACCGTGCACTTCCACAAACTGTAAGCGGTCCACTTGGACCACTGGGATAAAGGGGGTGTTCACCCGCTTGAAAGTTAGGGTCAGTTAGGGATAGTTTCTGGGACTATTCTTTCTTAGTGTCCGCACTGCAAATACAGACACAGCAAAGGTGAAAATTGTTGCAGTGTTTAACTTGTATTGTTTATACTGTTTTGAATATTTTGCTTGTCTTTACCTTTGTAACTGCATGGTTAACCTGCTTTTATTAATTAATAGTAAATGCAATTTTATTAATCTTGACGTACGCACTCTTTTCTGGTTGCGGAGTCAAACCACCTGCCTTGCTCTCGGTTCACAAATTAGCGTAGTCGGCAGGATCCGCCTACCAGAATGGAAGGCGACGCACCCGTTAGGAGGGATGGTGCTAGAAGAAGAATGCCAGCAGGGGCTGTAATGAGTCAGTTAGCAAAGTTTGATGGCAATAATCTGTCTGTGAGTGTGTGGGCAGAGCAGATACGAATGGTACAGCGCATGTACCAGACCGCACCAGAAGTACTAGTAGAGCTAGCCATATTGACGTTACAAGGAGATGCTAAGACTAGTGATATTGCGGCCATTTGAACAAAGACAGACATTTGAGCAAGTTGTCCAGATTCTAGAAACTATCTATGGGGAAACCGCATTGCTGGGGTCCCTGCAGGCACGGTTCTTCCAGAGGGTACAAAAGGAGAATGAAACTCTCCCTCAGTATGCAAATGCCCTACAAGAACTGCTCCGAGATATTCAAGGGAAGGAAAGAGGGGGCTCACCAGCCTTCTGTAACCCTGATCGGACACTCCGTGACCAGTTTATTCTGGGGATCCGTGATGACAGTTTGACTGTTGCTATGCAGGACTTTATACGACGGGAGACTGATGCTAAATTTCATGACGTACAGGTAGAGGCCATCTCACGTGCCAATAGTATGGTTCAGAAGCCTCAGACCGCAGTTGGAGTTACATAGTCGCAGGGGGCTAGCTCTGGCCCAGAAACAGTGGAAAAAGGGACAGTTAAAGAGATACTTACAGTAATGCAGAAATTGCAAGAGCAAATGGAACACCTACAAACCAGTTGTAATGAGAATTCTAATTGCAGGCCTCCAGACAACTAGAGACGAAGGGGTGGGCTGTTCACACCAAGAAGGTCAGAATCACCCACAACCCCGATGGAGGGATGAGGATAGGACCTACCGAAGGGGTCCCAATAATGTAGTACAACTCTCAGGAGAGACCGATGGGGCTTACCGAAGGGGCCCAAACCGATGGTCAGAGCGACGGGAAATACGCTGCTGGGAGTGTGGATGCGTGGGTCACATTGCTGCTACATGTCCAGAGCAGCGACAAGCTTATGAGAGACTGCGGTTAAACTGAAATCCCCTGCTGCAGTAGGGCGGGCAGTAGGGGAAACTGAGAAGGAGACTATGAGGGGAGAATGCCCTGAAGAGGACCTGATCGCTGCAAGTCCCATCATACAGATGGAATTGGAAGGTATTTTGGTTACCGGAATGATTGACACGGGTTCCCAAGTAACGACCCTGAGTAGAGACTGTTACGAACGGTACTTTCAGCAACATGTGAAATATGATCCCCATACATTCATACGAGTGGTTGCAGCTAATCAGTTACCAGTACCGGTGGTGGGAGTGGCCTGGATGAATGTCAGATTATGTGGCCAAGATCTAGTCAAGAAAGGCATTGTGGTGGTACAGGAGTCACATGAAGTAAAGGTCCCTGTTATCTTGGGGATGAATGTGTTAAAAGAATTGGATCAGATTCTCTTTGAAAAGAAAGGTCACAGTTATTGGAGAGAAACCACTAGCCATCGGCCTACTCAAACGGCCTTCCAGCGGCTGGTCCGAACATGTGGCTTACAGAAAAGTTCAGATGCACAGTGTCCTCTTGCTCGAGTTTCGGTCCCTCTGCATACAAAAGTTACGTTGCCACCCAGACGGGAGATGATAGTGTCTATGCCTGTAGACACCTGTAGGAAACTAGAGGGCATAGCTGTGTTGATAGAACCACTGCCGACAGCCGGAAGAAGTGTTCCGGCTGTCCACTAGTAGCCCGTTCCTTGGCAGTAGTCCACAATGGGAGAGTACCCCTCCGATGTGTGAACACCCAGGATCAGTGTGTAGACCTAGCCCCAGGAAGGCTGCTGGCTAACCTCTATGTGACTCTGGAGGAAGTGAGGAAAGCGACCCCGATGCAGTTGAGGCCGGCTGAACGAGGTGAATGGACCGTGACCGTGTCTATGGGGGAAGGCGAGAACCCCATCCCTAAATGGAATGGCGGTGCAATTCGAGAACAGATGAAGATAGAGACTTCTTCGTGTTCTCTGGAACAGATCCGGAAGGTAGATGAACTGTTATGGGAAAACCGCACAACCTTTGCACGTCATGCTGAAGATTTTGGATGTACAACAGGGATCTATCATGAGATTCCCACAGGAGACACCCCTCCAATCAGAGAGCGCTACCGACAAATTCCTCCACAGATGTATCAGGAGATGAAAGAACTGTTGACCCAGATGCTGCAGAGTGGGATCATTCAAGAAAGCCAAAGTCCCTGGGCAGCTCCAGTGGTACTAGTAAGGAAGAAAGATGGGTCCATTCGGTTTTGCGTAGACTATCGAAAGTTGAACACCTGCACCGTACGAGATTCCTACCCCTTACCTTGGATTGAGGAGTCCCTTTCGGCACTAGGAAGAGCCCGGTACTTCTCCTCGCTAGATCTGGCTAGTGGGTATTGGCAGGTGCCAATGGCCGAGAAAGATAAGGAAAAGACAGCCTTTATCTTGCCCATGGGACTATATGAATTTAACCGGATGCCCTTTGGGTTGACAAATGCACCTGGAACGTTTCAACGATTGATGGAGAAATGTCTTGGTGACTTCAACTTTGAGTTCACTCTCATCTACTTGGACGACATTATAGTGTACTCTGCAACCTTTGAGGACCATCTCCACCAGTTGGGACAAGTGTTTAAACGATTGCAGGAACATGGGCTCAAACTGAAACCAAGTAAATGTCGGTTGTTCCAATCTGAAATTGACTACTTGGGTCATCGTGTATCAGGAGAAGGGGTAAGGCCGTCGAGGGACAAGATAGCGGCTGTTCAAGATTGGCCGACACCGACTACCCTGCGAGAAGTGAGAGCGTTCCTGGGAGTAGCCGGCTACTATCGACGGTTTATTAAGGACTTTGCTAGGGTAGCAGCACCACTTAATGCTCTCCTACGAGGCACCTCCGGGGGTCCGAAGAACCGGTCTGTGAAATGGGGCCCTGAACAGGAACACGCCTTCCAGGCATTGAAGGATGCTCTTACAATGGCCCCAATCCTGGCGTATGCTGTTTACCACTTGCCCTTCCAGCTATATACGGATGCAAGCCTGTATGGTCTCGGAGCAGTTCTCTCTCAGTTTCAGGATGGCCAAGAGCGTGTCATAGCGTATGCCAGCCGATCTTTGCGAGATTCTGAAAGAAACCCTGACAATTATAGTTCATTTAAGTTAGAACTGTTGGCACTGGTATGGGCCATGACTGAGAAATTCTCTGAGTATTTGACCGGAGCTGAAGTCTTAGTACTGACTGACAACAACCCATTAGCTCGCCTAGAGAATGCCAAGCTCGGGGCTTTGGAGCAGAGGTGGATAGCCCGAATGTCTAAGTTCAATTACCGCATTAAGTATCGGTCCAAGACAGAGAACCAAAATGCCGATGGACTCTCTAGGGTAACTACCCAGGCCCCCAGCGGAGACGTGGATCATGAGTTAGAGCATGTGGAGGTGCCTGACTTTAGCAGATTTTCACAAGCCTTGGTCATTGCTATGCAGTGTGCAGTGGAAGGGACCGAAACGGCTCCTTTCTTTGGCCCCTCACGACAGGAATGGGTGCAAATACAGCAGGCCCATGAGGGGCTGGCAAAAATGATCAAGTGTGTTGAGAAAGGCAAGAAGCCCTGTAAAGAGGAAAGAGAACGACTGACACGTGAAATGCTATCAGTCCTGAGTCAGTGGGAAAAGTTAGAGATGAAAAATGGAGTGTTATGCCGAAAAGTATATCTACCTTCTGAAATCGACATTTGTTACCAAATCGTAGTGCCCAGTGAACTGGCTCAATCATTGGCTCTTGAGGCTCATAATAAGAATGGACATTTTGGTCATGAGAAGACCTTTCGTTGGCTACAGCGACTGATTTACTGCCCAGGCCTCCGTCAAATGGTCGAAGAAGTATGTCATAGATGTCGAACTTGTGAGATCCATACCATCCCCAAGGAAACGGAGCCTGCGAATGATTCAATAGAACGCTGCTACAGATGGTGCGGACTTTGGAGGAGGACAAGAAGTTACAGTGGCTTCAGTTCTTGTCTGAGATGGTGTGGGCCTATAACAATCAGGTCCATTCTACAACAGGGTATTCTCCTTATACTCTCCTCTTTGGACGAAGTGTCAAGAGTCACAGTTAAATGATGTGGATGGGTTCCCTCCAAGAGATCCAGCCTCCTGGGTGCGGGCACACCGGCAGAGACTTGAGACAGTTCATCGATTGGTGCAGCAGCGTCTGCAAGAAAATTCTCATCCTGATAAGACCCCGGTGCAAAGGGCACCATTGCAGCCAGGTGACCTGGTGCTGGTACGTGTCAAGAAGCCTCAAGGAAAATTTGAAAGCAGGTGGGAGGCTGTGCCGTATCGTGTAGTTGCCCGCAAGTATGCAAATGGGCCAGTGTACGAAGTCCAGAAGGAAGGAACTGATTGTGTCCGAGTACTTCACAGAAATATGTTGCGCCTGTGTCAATCTGAAGAAGCAAATTGTGATGGAACTGATAATGTCAACAAGCTCCCACAGTCAGAGACTGGTGGTGTGGAATGGGCTTACGATGATGAGGATGATTGTTGGCCAATCCCTACTCCTGAGGATGTTCCACCTGTGACTACTGTGCCCCCAGCCTGTGCCCCCTCTGGTGCGGAGTCTGCTGGTCCTTCTCAGCCTATGGCTACAGCACCCCAGAGTATACCAGTGGTTCTCAGACGCACCACTAGACCAAATGCTGGCACTCCCCCTGTTCGGTATGCGCAGGATGAGTTTATTTGGCCTGCCATACAATGGTACATTACCACTCTACGTATAAGAGTACAGCCCTCTGGATATTCAGTCATTGGCAGGGACTGCCAATCTTAAAGTGGGGGGGAATATGTAAGAAACAGTCATGTAATGTCTCTAAGTTTCATTATCCTGGTAAACTGTGTTAAAATTAAATGTAAAATGCCTGCAGTATTTGTTTGGTCAGTAGATGGCAGCATAGGACCAATTTGCATTGGAGGTTACCATAGAGAAAGTGTATTAATGTGATACTGGTCCTTTAAGGCAGCAGCTAAGTGTTGAAGTGACACGCCCCTTATGATGTCACCCTGCCTCAGTGTGAGCAGGAAGAAGGAGGAAGAGGGACTGAACTGCAGCTGCCGCCATATTGGCAAGATAGATAACAAGTTCTGTGTTGTGTAAGACGTGTGTGGAGATACTAAAGGACATTCCTGTACAGCCAAGCTGTATGAACTTCGGTCTAGAGACGGATGGAGTACAAAGTGCATTTAGTGAAGCCAAGTTAAAAGGACTGTGTGCAGCAACTAACCTGTGGAGCTGACATTGGGCTGTGTGAATTGCCCCAAACAGTAAAGAGACTCACAGTGCTGTTGAGGTACCGGACAGTAACTGTAATAATCCTGGATTATATTCAACTGGTTTTCCGGCCTGCTGAGGAGGACTTCTTTGTTGCGGATCCTGCGCTGATTAAAGAAAAGGACGACATCGGGCCCCACCGTGCACTTCCACAAACTGTAAGCGGTCCACTTGGACCACTGGGATAAGGGGGGTGCGCACCCGCTTGAAAGTTAGGGTCAGTTAGGGATAGTTTCTGGGACTATTCTTTCTTAGTGTCCGCACTGCAAATACAGACACAGCAAAGGTGAAAATTGTTGCAGTGTTTAACTTGTATTGTTTATACTGTTTTGAATATTTTGCTTGTCTTTACCTTTGTAACTGCATTGTTAACCTGCTTTTATTAATTAATAGTAAATGCAATTTTATTAATCTTGACTTCTGCAAACGCACTCTTTTCTGGTTGCGGAGTCAAACCACCTGCCTTGCTCTCGGTTCACAGTTGTGTGTGGCAGCAGCAATATATTTTTAGGGCAACCTGCGCTAAATTGCTAAAACTTTACAGACCCAAGAGTCCTTTTAAAGACTATTGTGTGTGGCAGCAGCAATATATATTTTTACCGCAACCTGCACTAAATTTCTAAAAGGACTGTTGTGTGTGGCAGCAATATCTATTATTAGCGCATCCTGCGCTAAATAGCGTGCAATAGTTAGGCCGCTGCAGACAGCGACCTTATCTGTGCTACATCTCCTGTGTAACGTATGCACATCCAAAAAATATCAATGACATCCAGTGTACTTTTTCCGTAGACGGTGTCCGCTGCGGACAGTGAAATTTGCTGCGCTACATCTCCTGTGTAACGTGCGCACATCCAAAAAATATCTGTGACATCCAGTGTACTTTTTCCATAGACAGTGTCCGCTGCGGACAGTGACATTACCTGGGGCACATCTCCTGTGTAACGTTTCCACATCCAAAATACCTGTGACATTCCCTGCAATTTTATATTAGCCGCTGCTGACATCAGCAATAGTTAGGCCGCTGCAGACAGCGATATTATCTGCACTACTTCTCCTGTGTAACGTGTGTGCATCCCAACAATATCTGTGACATCCAGTGTACTTTTTCCGTAGACGGTGTCTGCTGCAGACAGCGACATTTTCTGCAGTATATCTCGTGACGTTTCCACATCCCAAATACCTTTTTTATAGGGTTGAGCGAACCCGAACTGTAAAGTTCGGGCTTGTACCGAACTTTAGGATTTTTGGACCCCGGACCCGAACATTTCAGTAAAAGTTCGGGTTTGGTGTTCAGCGCTTTCTTGGCGCTTTTTGAAAGGCTGCAGAGCAGCCAATCAACAAGCGGTTGACTGTCTGACCTTAGAAGCCATCACAGCCATGCCTACTAATGGCATGGCTGTGATTGGCCAGAGCAGCATGTGACCCAGGCTCTATATAAGCTTGAGTCACGTAGCGCTGCACGTCACTCTGCTGTTACAAGTGTAGGGAGAGGATGCTTCTCAACTTGTGATTTCAGGGAGAGAATAGGAGAGAATCTAACTCAGCGATCTACAGAGAAATAGTTGTGTAGGTGCAGGGCAGAATCGTTTTACCCTGCCCTGAGCTCATTGACAAAAAAAATAACTAACTTTTTTATCTCTGTTAGTTAGGTGGGTGGCGGCGGCGGCCATTTTATGCAAGCTCAGTGCAGCAGCAATGCATCTGAGCTTTTGGGACATTGCAAATCACAATTTTTTTGGGCAAACTACAACATCTGGATTATTCAGTGTGCAATTTACTAGAAATACACCCATCATTTTCTGGGGTTTTAAAAACACACTTTTTTGCCAAAAAAAATGTATTTTCCTGATCTACAAGTGTTAAATTCAAGTTTACTATATACAGCTTTCATATTCTGTTACCAAAAAAACACTTTTTCGGCAATCTACAACATCTGGATTAGTCAGTGTGCAATTTAAGCTAGAAATACACCCATCATTTTCTGGGGCTTTAAAAACACACTTTTATGACAAAAAACACTATTTTCAGGCCTTGCAGCATCAGCACTTGTGAAATTACAGGCTTATAAACTGCTGTCAAATTCAGTTGTTAAACAAACACTCGTTTGGGCCAAAAAAAATTAGTTGGCAGGCTTTGATGCAGATGTCATTGTGAGATACACCCTTAATACATTTGGGTTAGATTCAAAGATTTGAAATACCGCCATTTGGTGCACCAATTTTGAATTCAGCCCTACACTGGTTCAGGCCCTGTGAGATACACCCTTTACATACAGGGGTTTAATTCAGGCATTTGAAATACAGCCATTTGAAATACAGCCATTTTGGGCAAAGAAATATTTAATTCAGGCCTACACTGGTTCAGACCGTGTGAGATACACCCTCTACATACAGGAGTTTGATTCAGGCATTTGAAATACCGCCATTTGGTGCACCAATATTGAATTCAGGCCTACACTGGTTCAGGCCCTGTGATATACACCCTCTACATACAGGGGTTTGATTCAGGCATTTGAAATACAGCCATTTGAAATACAGCCATTTTGTGCAAAGAAATATTTAATTCAGGCCTACACTGGTTCAGGCCGTGTGAGATACACCCTCTACATACAAGGGTTTGATTCAGGCATTTGAAATACAGCCATTTGAAATGCAGCCATTTTGTGCAAAGAAATATTTAATTCAGGCCTACACTGGTTCAGACCATGTGAGATACACCCTCTACATACAGGGGTTTGATTCAGGCATTTGAAATACAGCCATTTTGTGCAAAGAAATATTTAATTCAGGCCTACACTGGTTCAGACCGTGTGAGATACACCCTCTACATACAGGGGTTTGATTCAGGCATTTGAAATACAGCCATTTGAAATACAGCCATTTTGTGCAAAGAAATATTTAATTCAGGCCTACACTGGTTCAGGCCCTGTGAGATACACCCTCTACATACAGGGGTTTGATTCAGGCATTTGAAATACAGCCATTTGAAATGCAGCCATTTTGTGCAAAGAAATATTTAATTCAGGCCTACACTGGTTCAGACCGTGTGAGATACACCCTCTACATACAGGAGTTTGATTCAGGCATTTGAAATACCGCCATTTGGTGCACCAATATTGAGTTCAGGCCTACATTGGTTCAGGCCCTGTGAGATACACCCTCTACATACAGGGGTTTGATTCAGGCATTTGAAATACAGCCATTTTGTGCAAAGAAATATTAAATTCAGGCCTACACTGGTTCAGACCGTGTGAGATACACCCTCTACATACAGGGGTTTGATTCAGGCATTTGAAATACAGCCATTTGAAATACAGCCCTTTTGTGCAAAGAAATATTTAATTCAGGCCTACACTGGTTCAGGCCGTGTGAGATACACCCTCTACATACAGGGGTTTGATTCAGGCATTTGAAATACAGCCTTGTTGGGCAAAGAAATATTTAATTCAGGCCTACACTGGTTCAGACCGTGTGAGATACACCCTCTACATACAGGGGTTTTATTCAGGCATTTGAAATACAGCCATTTGAAATGCAGCCATTTTGGGCAAATAAATATTTCATTCAGGCCTACACTGGTTCAGGCCGTGTGAGATCCACCCTCTACATACAGGGGTTTGATTCAGGCATTTGAAATACCGCCATTTGGTGCACCAATATTGAATTCAGGTCTACACTGGTTCAGGCCGTGTGAGATACACCCTCTAAATACAGGGGCTTGATTCAGGCATTTGAAATACAGCCATTTTGGGCAAAGAAATCTTTAATTCAGGCCTACAATGGTTCAGGCCATGTGAGATACACCCTTTACATACTGTCGTTCTATTCTACTATTAATTAAACACCCATTTAGGGCAATATCCTAAATTCGAAAAATATGAGGAGAGCGTCAAATAAGGGACGTGCCCCAGGTCATGGTTCTGCTGGTGGAGCTCCTGTCAGCTGACCAGGTCCTGCAAATTGAGAGCTGCAGGAGAAACCAAACATCGGGCTGTGTACTGCGCTTGGAGACAGGGCCGGGGGGCCAACGGTGTAATGCTGGAGGGGAGCGCTGCCCTATCCCCAGGGGGTGGCGCTTTCTCCCGGTATGGAGACCCGGGCTACGGGCATCCGGCGCACTTTACCAGGCAGCCAGGATGGAGATGTGAGGAGGGAGAGCGGTGGAGACCCGAAGCAAGCAGCTCTGGGAGTATGGGAGGTGGAGGTGGAAGTAGAAGAATTGGAAAAGCCGTGTGTGCATTCAAGTGGACTGTTGCAGCCGGGAGGTAAGCGGCACAGAGTGCAAGCATGGCAGTCAAGTGCTCCAGCAAGGAGCAGTGTGGAGAAGCAGGGCCTCGGTGGCGGGAGTCTCAGGAAGATAAGCAGCCTGGACTCCTCACTAGACCGGGCTGGTTTGCGATTGGGGAAGCTATACGTGGCTTTGGAGAAGAAACCTGTTGCTGAACAGGCAATGGATAAGCAGAACAAGGTTATTGCTGAACAATCAGCACGCAGAAATGTGGTTACTACCAAAGCTGCAAATCAAGCGGTGGTGAAAGCGCCGCCAAAGGTATTCAGGGGGGAAATGTCTGGGACTGGAGCAGGGGCGGAGATACGTGACTCCAAACAGAGTAGAAGTGTATCTCACCCTGAGGTGTCTCGTTCTGGAGTGTCAGGAATATCTCGCCCTAATGCGTCTCAAACTACAAGCAAGGGGATTAAAGTATGCCTAATTGGGGAATCCAGGGTCCCACAGATAGTACATTACACGGGAAGCCAGGTCTGATGCAGTATCTTGGACTGTATGATACTGTTAAAAAGGAGTACAAAATATTGGAGTACAAAAATATCAAAATACAGGAGGACTTATTACCTAAGCGAAGGAGAGGAACCCTCACTGCTAAGCTAGATAAGTTGCAGGAAGAGGTGTCAGTATTGGAAGAAAGGAAATCTGCTATAGAAAGGAATGGCGGCCCTTTTATGGAAAAGTTCAGAAATGATGAACGTTTTGAAAATATGTTCGGTTGTCAGTCTGGATCTTCTGACCTGTCAGGGCTGCAGGTCACGAGCCAGAGAGAGGCGGCAGAAAGTGAATCTGAACAGGACTTCTTGCCGGATAGGCATGGGGAAACCTCTTGGTGTCAGGGAATAGCCTCCGGGGAGGAAAGGGAGTCTGGTGGAGGGCTAATACTATAAAAGATCAGGCAGCTAGAATCCCCGGTAGGTAAGCTCTATTTTGGTAATGAAGAAGTACCTGAAGAGGAAAAAGTAAGGGTGGAAAAAAGTAAAACCAAAGTCACAGAGAGAGAGGTCCTGGTGTATACCCCTTTTAATCCCGCTGCTGAGCCCAGCCTAGCTCCTGATGTGGAGCTGGGTTGTACAGAGCGGGAGAGTTGTTTGGCTGCGGACAAGGTGAAGGAGATTTTTTTTTTTTTGTCTGCGGACAAGATAAAGACGGACGAGGTGAGGGCGGACAAGGTCGCGAAAAGGGCGGACAAGGTAGCTCTTTCTGCGGTAGAGGGGGTGGTGGTGCCTGCAAAGGCACCACTGAGGTCTGAAGAGACAATGGCAAGAAAAGATAAAAAAAGTGATGGCAAATTGATGAAGCCAGTACAGAATACAGTGGTGATTAAGGGTAAAAGTGGGGAGATCCCGGCCAGTCTAGGGGGAGTGAGTGGTGGTTCCCGGGGAAAAAGTTATAAACATGTGGTGAAAAGTGGAGTGAACGATGCAAAAAGAGATGTGAAAGGTAGTGTGAAAGAAGGGGAGAATGGAGTCGGTAATGCAGGACCAAGTGCGGATGCAAGTGTGCATGCAAGTGGGAATGCAAAAGTAAGTAAAAAATATGGAAGTTGGAAATTATGTAAGTGGGACTGTTGTAGGTGGTAAAAATATGGATATGGAAAAGATTTTGACTGCTGAGGATATGGAGAAGTTGAGAAAAGAGGAGGAGGAGGAAGAAAAAGAGACAGTCAAAAAAAGCAAAACGTACTGTGGAGATTAGCAAGGGACTCTTTGCCCACAGGATCTGGCAAAGGTAACTTGCAACGGCACCTCTTGGGGGCCTTGAAAGAGGGTGCAGAGACCTCCATACAAGTAGAGGGTGAATCGGTTGACCTATCTTTCTGGACAGAGAGACACGGGCTGAGAGTCTTCCGAGAGAAAAAGGGGGGTTTGACCGTCTGGACTCTCCCCACAGCCTGGGGGGACCGTAGGCATGTGGCCCGTCTGTTTTGGAAAAGTAAGGAAGCAACACCTTCCAGGAAGACTGTTGAGGAGCTTTTCCTGCAGATGGGTTTTGAGGCGAAAGACATCTATGCCCTCATCCATCCCTACGGGACCAAGTTCTTTGATGTCAGCTTTGTCCGGCCAGAGGGGCTAGAGCTCTTCTGGTCCAGATATGAGCTGACAAAGAGCACCCCGGAGTGGCAGGGTTTTGCCGTCCAGGCCATCACCCGCCAGAACAAGGTGAAGAAAGTTACTGTGTTAACGTGTAATAAATCTCTTTCTAGTGTAGATATAGCGACCTGGCTGAGTCGCTATGGTGAAGTGGGCTACCCAGCCAAGGACCTGGACGAGCATAATATTTGGTCAGGGGCCTGGACCTTTAACATGACGTTGAGGGCCTAGGGAAATTCTGTTACCCATATCCCCTCCTCAGCCTTTATAGGGAGGGATCGGATAATGTTTTTTTACCAGGGGCAGCCAAAGGTCTGCTACAGGTGCGGCGACCCCACACACTTCAGTGCACAGTGTAAGACCCAGAGGTGCGTGAGGTGTGGAGGGAGTGACCATCTTGCCGAAACCTGTCGAAAGATCAGGTGTAACCTGTATGGAGATCTGGGTCACCCGTTTAGTCGCTGTCACGACTGTGACTGATCCAGACAGGTCTGGGAGGAGAAGGTCGCAGCGACTTGCTACTCGCGATAGCTTGTGAGTTTGCTCCGTGGTTCAGGGTATGTCATCTGGGTTTTGCCTTGTGAACCTTTTTGTCCTGACTGGGAGTTTGTAGGCATCCTTCTCAGGTGAGTCTTGTCTGCCACTCCCAGCTACTATATTAGTTTCACTTTCACTTGCAGTCATTGCCAGATATAGTCCTTACTTCCAGTGCTACTCTGACCTTGGAAGGAGATCGTTTGATGGTGTTGCTGTGGAGCTCTTGTCCGGCGTGGACTGTCGTGTTTGGGATCGCCTTCTCTGCTCGTGACTGGATAAGTCTATCTCTGCTGTTGTTTGTTTGTTGCTGTCTTACCCTGTTGTTTTCCTAGACGTGAGTGATGGTGACTAGCGCTCCCATCGGCCTTTCCCCAGTCCAGTCTTGTTAGGGCGACTGAGGGTTTAGGCATCCTGCTCGCCGCACGGGTTCACACCCCGTCTAGGGTATCAGGGCAGACAGGTGCCAGCTTAGGGTTAGTCAGGGGTGGCCATTCTATTTCCCATCCGTAGATAAGGGTCCCCCTTCCCCTCCGTCTGGTGCGACACGACTGCTGCTGGGATAGCGGTCGTGACAGTATATCTGGCCTTTTAAAAAAAAAAAGTGACTTTTCTTTTTCTTTTTTTTCTTTGTTGCTTGCTGTTTTGCTTTGTATTTTGTCTGTTCCACTATGGATCCGGTTTCGGTTTTGGCGAAACAATTACAGGGGTTATCCCTTGAAGTGGCAGGATTAAAAGCAACAGTGCTGCAGCAGCAATCCTTGGGTTCCACCGTTGCTACGGGAAACCAAAGTACTCCTGAGCCAAAAGTGGCTTTACCTGATAGGTTCTCTGGAGGGAGAGACCAATTTGTAACCTTCAGAGAAGCTTGCAAATTGTTCTTCAGGTTACGCCCTAGATGCTCCGGCGGTGAGGAACAACGGGTGGGCATTGTAATTTCTCTCCTGCAAGGAGATCCGCAGGCTTGGGCTTTCTCCCTACCATCAGACTCTCCGGCCTTACGATCAGTGGAGGAGTTTTTTGAAGCCCTGGGTCTCGTATATGATGACCCGGACAGGGTCTCACTGGCTGAGTCTAAGCTACGTAGACTTCGGCAAGAGAACCGGTCTGCTGAACTATATTGTTCCGAATTCCGTAGGTGGGCTACTGATACGTTATGGAACGACTCGGCCCTTAGGAGTCAGTTCTGCCAGGGGTTGTCTGAAAAATTAAAAGACGCGCTGGCGGTATACGAGGTCCCTGGGTCTCTTGAGGCTGCTATGTCTCTGTCCATAAGAATCGACAGACGACTCAGGGAGAGACTATTAAATTTTACGGAGGCCTCTATAGGGCAGGGATCGGTCTGTTATGGTCCAGTCGAACCAATGCAAATAGGGGGCGCCACTAGATGGGTGAATCCTCCTAAGTTCCGCCATAGGTCAGAGGTTTGTTTTCGTTGTGGGGGGAGGGGTCATTTTGTAAAGGTTTGTCCCTCAGAACCCAAGAGACCACAAACAAAGGAGCCGCCGGAAAACTAGAGTCCCCAGATTGTGCGGAGGAGAACAGTCTGGGCGTATTCGTTTCCTCCATACGCATGTCTCAGTTTTTGTTGTCCGCTACCGTTGAGGCGGGCAATAAAACTGAGATCTGTTCCGTCTTTTTGGACAGTGGGGCGGGGGTCAACTTGGTGGATTCACGGTTTGCTCAGGCTCTGGGTTTTACTCCGGAACCGGTATGCAGAACTATTCCTGTGTTTGCCATCGACTCCTCCCCTCTTACTCAGAGAGAGTTAACTCAGATCATCCATAATATCCATCTGCAGGTAGGGGACCTCCATAAAGAGCATATCTCTTGTTATGTCCTGGACGGTCTTCCGGCTCCTATGGTATTGGGGCTTCCCTGGCTGGTGACTCACAATCCAGTGGTGGATTGGCAGGCCGGGGAGATTGTGGAGTGGAGTGAACATTGTAAGGACAACTGCTTGAGTAGTAGGTGCTCTACACTCTCTGTAACATCTTTACCTGCCTTTCTGTCAGATTTTATGGATGTGCTCTCTGAGAAGGGTTGTCAGGGGTTACCACCTCATCGTCCATATGATTGCCCGATTAATCTATTACCTGGGGCAAAACTACCTAAAACCCGGTTATACAATCTTTCCGGCCCGGAGAGGAAGGCTATGAAAGATTATATTTCGGAGAGTTTGGCTAAGGGACACATCAGACCCTCTTCTTCACCTGTGGCTGCAGGGTTCTTTTTCGTTAAAAAGAAAGATGGGGCCTACGTCCTTGCCTGGATTTCCGGGAATTAAACCGGATAACTATCCGAGATCCCTATCCTCTTCCTCTCATTCCCGACCTCTTTAATCAGGTTGCTGGTGCTAAATGGTTCTCCAAAATGGATCTCAGAGGAGCCTATAACCTGGTTCGCATCAAAGAGGGGGATGAGTGAAAGACGGCTTTTAATACTCCGGAAGGGCATTATGAAAATCTGGTCATGCCATTTGGTCTTACTAATGCGCCTGCGGTATTCCAACATTTTGTCAACAATATTTTTAGTCACCTTATCGGGAGATTTGTTGTGATATATCTTGATGACATCCTGGTCTATTCCCCGGATCTGGATACACATAAGATCCATGTGAGACAAGTGCTGCAGATATTAAGGGCCAACAAATTGTTTGCTAAGTTAGAAAAATGTGTGTTCGCCGTAAAAGAACTGCCATTTCTGGGGTATGTGTTGTCAGATTCAGGTTTCCGCATGGATCCAGAGAAAGTCCGGGCGATTATAGACTGGGATCTGCCTGAGAACCTGAAGGCATTGCAACGCTTCCTGGGGTTTGCCAATTTTTATAGAAAGTTTATAAAGAACTATTCCTTGGTGGTCAAACCACTGACGGACATGACCCGAAAGGGATCCGATTTTTCCAAATGGTCACATGCAGCCAAAACTGCCTTTGCATCTCTGAAGGAGAGATTCACCTCGGCCCCTATTCTCGGACAGCCAGATGTCTCGCTTCCTTTTATTGTAGAGGTTAACGCATCAGAGGTGGGGGTGGGAGCGGTACTATCTCAGGGCCCGTCCCCTGGTGAATTCCGTCCGTGTGCTTTCTTTTCGATGAAATTGTCTACTGCAGAAAGGAACTATGATATTGGCAACAGGGAACTTTTGGCTATTAAGTTGGCTTTTGAGGAGTGGCGTCATTTTTTGGAGGGGGCGGTTCATCCCGTCACGGTGATTACTGATCACAAAAACTTATTATATCTGGAGTCTGCTAAACGTCTCACCCCTAGACAGGCTCGGTGGTCGTTATTTTTTACTAGGTTTAATTTTGTAATAACCTATCGCCCGGGGGCAAAAAATACTAAAGCGGATGCATTGTCTCGAAGTTTTCCTGGAGGGGGTGATGTTGAGGTACCAGAGCCCATTTTGCAAAAGGGGGTGGTGGTCTCTGCATTACACTCAGGTTTGGAGGGGAGGGTGTTGGAAGCTCAGGGGGACGCCCCGGCCTCCTGCCCCTCGGGTAAACTGTTTGTGCCAGAAAATTTACGACTGGAGATACTAAAAGAACACCATAACTCCACACTGGCAGGACACCCAGGTAGTAGGTCAACCTCTGAGTTAGTGTCTCGTCGGTTCTGGTGGCCTAAATGGCGCCAGGAGGTGTTGAATTTTGTGTCTGCATGTGCTACCTGTGCTCGTTCTAAGGTAGATCATACTCGTCCGGCAGGGCGTCTTTTACCTCTGGCCATCCCCAACAGGCCTTGGACGCACCTGTCAATGGATTTCATTACGGATCTACCAGTATCAGCGGGGAAGACTGTTATTCTTGTAGTTGTTGACAGATTCAGTAAAATGGTGCACTTTATTGCTCTTGCCGCATTGCCTAATGCTAACACACTGGCTCAGGTTTTTATTGACCACATCGTGAAGCTTCACGGGGTCCCTTCCGATATTGTTTCGGATCGTGGTACCCAATTCGTTTCTAAATTTTGGAAAGCTTTTTGTTCTCGTTTAGGGGTTCATCTGTCGTTTTCTTCATCTTTCCATCCACAGTCCAACGGTCAGACTGAACGTACCAATCAAAACCTAGAGACATATTTGAAATGCTTTGTTTCCGAAAATCAGGAGGAATGGTCATCTTATTTACCGTTAGCCGAGTTTGCCATTAATAATCGTCGTCAAGAATCCACCGATAAGTCACCATTTTTTGGTGCGTATGGTTTCCATCCTCAGTTTTGTACGTTTAGTGAGAGGGGCCGTCTGGGATTCCCGAGGAGGAACGATTTGCGTCTTCACTTTCTTCAGTGTGGCAGAGTGTGCAAGAAAGTTTGAAGAGAATTGGTGGTAGATACAAACGTGCGGCTGATAGGAAGCGCTCTGAAGGTCCGGACCTTGGGGTGAATGACTTGGTGTGGTTGTCTACCAGAAATATCAAGTTGAAGGTTCCCTCGTGGAAATTAGGTCCGAGATTTATTGGTCCTTATAGGGTAATTAAGATCATTAACCCGGTGGCTTTTCGTCTGGAGCTACCTCAGACTCTAAGGATCCATAATGTCTTCCACAGATCTCTGCTTAAGAGATATGTAGAACCTCCTGAACCATTGCCACTACCGCCTCCACCGGTGGTTGTTGATGGCAGTCTTGAGTTTCAGGTAGAAAAGATTGTTGATTCACGATATGTTCGCCGCTCTCTTCAGTACCTGGTGCACTGGAAAGGTTATGGTTCCGAAGAGAGAATGTGGGTTCCAGCATCAGAGATAAAAGCGGACAGACTCATTCGGGCTTTTCATAGCTCCCATCCGGAGAGGCCTGGTCTTGAGGGTCCAGGGGCCCCTC
The DNA here is from genome assembly GCF_905171765.1 of Bufo bufo. Lineage (NCBI taxonomy): Eukaryota > Metazoa > Chordata > Amphibia > Anura > Bufonidae > Bufo > Bufo bufo. The sequence continues at coordinate 23,001 of NW_024400322.1, forward strand.
GTAGAAAGGGGGGTACTGTCACGACTGTGACTGATCCAGACAGGTCTGGGAGGAGAATGTCGCAGCGACTTGCTACTCGCGATAGCTTGTGAGTTTGCTCCGTGGTTCAGGGTATGTCATCTGGGTTTTGCCTTGTGAACCTTTTTGTCCTGACTGGGAGTTTGTAGGCATCCTTCTCAGGTGAGTCCTGTCTGCCACTCCCAGCTACTATATTAGTTTCACTTTCACTTGCAGTCATTGCCAGATATAGTCCTTACTTCCAGTGCTACTCTGACCTTGGAAGGAGATCGTTTGATGGTGTTGCTGTGGAGCTCTTGTCCGGCGTGGACTGTCGTGTTTGGGATCGCCTTCTCTGCTCGTGACTGGATAAGTCTATCTCTGCTGTTGTTTGTTTGTTGCTGTCTTCCCCTGTTGTTTTCCTAGACGTGAGTGATGGTGACTAGCGCTCCCATCGGCCTTTCCCCAGTCCAGTCTTGTTAGGGCGACTGAGGGTTTAGGCATCCTGCTCGCCGCACGGGTTCACACCCCGTCTAGGGTATCAGGGCAGACAGGTGCCAGCTTAGGGTTAGTCAGGGGTGGCCATTCTATTTCCCATCCGTAGATAAGGGTCCCCCTTCCCCTCCGTCTGGTGCGACACGACTGCTGCTGGGATAGCGGTCGTGACAGTCGCTGTCCACTTGCCTTTGCCAACCAGGCTCAGGGACAGGCTCATTACCAGGCAGGTACTAGCCGCAAGGCTGGGCCTGCAGTTGGTGAAGTCTGCTGCCGGGACTGGGCAGGCTGGTGAGGGGACAAGTGCCAGGGATCCCAGCACTGGAGGAAGCAAAAAGGATTCTGATAAGGGAAAAGAAAATTACGGCAGCTAGGGTCAGGCGGCAGGAACAACGCCGTAAACAGAGGGAGCAGGAGGCAGCTAATCCCTCAACTGGTACCCTAGTTGAGAATCCAGCCAATAGTGGCCAAGATGACAGTGATGATGATGGGAACCCCAGAGTTCATCCTGAAGAGTCTGACCTCTCCGCTGTCACTGTCTCCTCAGGTGGGGATAGTGTGGATGAGGAGGACAGTGAATGGTTGGTGAGGAGGAGAAACAAGCAGGGTAAGAAGAGAAAGCAAGAGAGGGCAGGAAGGCCTCTCTTGAGTGGGATCCGTCCATCCCACTCTCCCTTGACCAGATACCAAGGGAGGTTTCGTCTGGTGCCCCTCTTGTGGAGGTCTCCAACCGGTATTGCATCCTAAGTGATACATCCGAGGCTGAGGGGAAAACGAGGGATGCAGTGCTGGAGGGTGAGAAGGCCTCTTCGCGGGTTGCCGTCCCTGCCCTTCAGAGGGGAAACCTTCTGGAGGGGGGGCCAAGTCAGATCCTGTGGGCAAAGAGAAATGTGATATGGATGTCTCCCAATGCCTGAAAAGGCAGAAAGAAAGTGAGGAGTCAGATGGTTGTGACGGTGAGGGTGGCGGTGGGGTTAAAAAGAAAGCTATCTAGTTCAATCACTTATGATGGTGGAACTCACCCCGTTGACGCTAGCAAGCATTAACTTTGCTAGCATTAAGTCAGACATGGCTCGTTATATGGCCTTTGATTTTTTTCGGCCATCTTGATGCTGATGTTTTATTTTTGCAAGAGACCTGGTTGACTTCCACGGAGTTAATAGAGAAAGCGAAGAGAGAGTGGTCTCTTGTGGCCGATCCACGTAGCGGGGTAGCGGTACTTTTTAAAATTGCTGGAAGAGTGGAATGCAGGAAAGTAATTGAACTAGAAATGGGAAGGTGCCTGATCCTGGATGTGCTCATGGGAGGACAAGAGCTGAGGCTCATTAACATCTATGGTCCACAAACTGTGTGGGACCGTAAATGTCTCATGAGGATTAAACCTTACCTTTTTTCCAGCCGTCAGGTGATCTTTGGTGGAGACTTCAACAATGTGACAAGAGTCTGTAATAGGTGAGGCTCCAGAGTCAGGCTGGACACTGATAGCGTCGTATTGAGTAAGATAGTTGAGGAAGCTAGTCTGGTGGATGCTCATTTAAAGCATAAGCCAGACCACGTGGACTTCACCTATCATCAAGGTAGCCATAGGTCTAGGATAGATAGGTTTTATTTGAAGGGGGAAGCTGTTTTTTCGGTCTTAAAAACTGAGGAAGTGGTTTTCGCCGATCACTGTTTAATTAGTTTTTCTTTGAATGTTGCAGAGACCCCCTATATGGGCAGAGGTTTGTGGAAGTTGAATTCATCTCTCCTGGAAGATGCAGCAATAAGACAATCCTTCGAGGAGTTCTTTCAGGGCCAGGAACCGTTAGTGGACCTCTGCAACAGTAAGTCATAGTGGTGGGAGATGTTTAAAACAAGGACGACGAGGTTCTTCCGAGAGCTCTCGTACCTCAGGTGCCAGGACAGAAATCATCTGTACCAGGAACTGAGGAAGAAACTTGAAAATCTTGTCTCGATGGGAGGTAGCCGCGAGGATATCTCTCCTGTGAAGTCCTTGCTTAAGAGGTGTCAGTACGATAGATACGCATCTTTGGTTGCTGAGTGGGATTTCGGGAAATACCGCTCGCCGACCCTTATGGCAACTGTAAGATGTCAGTAAGAAGTAAGTTGGTGACAGGCCTGATTGATAGTACAGGATCCCTGAACAGGTCCAAATCCGGGATCCTGGAGGTTGTCAGGACTTTCTACTCTGACCTCTTGGGTAGGAAAGAACTAGATCGGGACAAGTTTTCAGCTTTCTTGGCTGAAGCTGTTCCCAAGGCAGGAATGGACCCCTCTCTTGCCGCTTTGTCTGAACCAATCAGGGAAGAGGAAGTGAGACTGGCCATTGAAGGGCTTAGGCCCAAGAAATCGCCAGGTCCAGATGGCTTAACATCTGAGTGGTACAGGACTTTCAAGGAACAGTTAGTTCCTCCATTGACTGAGGTCTTTAATGAGTGTCTTTCCTCGGGCACTTTACCAAAGTCAATGGGTAAGTCAGCCCTGATTATTCTGTCAAAGGGTAAAGATCCATCCAGTATTGAGAATTGGATACCCATATCGCTTCTCAATACGGACATAAAGATCCTGGCAAAAATACTTTTTAATAGATTGGTGAAGTTTGCACCGAGACTTCTTTCGGGGGCTCAGCACTGCACAGTTCCCGGTCGGAGCGCTTTTAGCGCTGTTCTCAGTGTCCGAGAGGCCGTGGAGCGAGGCAGGGCGGGCCTTTGGAAATGGTTTCTTCTGACTTAGGATCAGGCTAAAGCTTTTGACCGGGTGAACCACGAGTACCTGTGGTCCGTCCTTTTGTGGTACGGTCTGCCGGGGAGGTTTGTGAATTGGCTAAAGGTCTTGTACAAAGGGGCTGAGAGTTTCCCGTTGGTCAATGGTTGGTCAGGACAGTCTTTCGAGGTAACTTCCGGTGTCCGTCAAGGATGTGCCTTAAGCCCCTTGCTGTACGTCTTTGAGATCGATCCCTTCATTAGAAGGGTAGATCGTGGACCATTGGCAGGGGTGGGGATGGAACTGGCGGGGGCAAGGGGGCCGTCTTTGAGGGTGGTAGCGTATGCGGATGATGTAACCATTTTCGCCTCTTCTGGTGAGGAGGTGGGTGATGTCGGAAGTGGATCGCTATTCAGAGGTTTCTGGGTCTCGGATCAACCGTCATAAATGTGAAACTCTCTGGTTGAGAGAAGGAGATCCTGCTTTCGATCTCCAGGGCACTCTCCCAGAGCCTCAGAAAACTGTCAAAGTTCTCGGCATCAATTTTGGCCAGGATGAGGACTATCCTCAGAAAAATTGGGAAGGCAGACTGAAAGATGTTGGTCAAAAGGTGGACCACTGGAAGGGTTGGTCTTTGACCCTCAGGGGAAGAGTTTACCTGTGCAAGGCTTATCTGATCCCGGTACTATTGTACTTGGGCACTGTCTGTGTCCTGCCAGGCTCTCTCTGGGCGACGGTCTACAGCCTCTTTTTCCAGATGTTATGGGGAAACAGGCTGAACCTAGTCAAGAGAGATGTCACTTACCGACCAAGGAGACTAGGTGGGTTGGATATGGTCAACCCAGTGGTATTCCTAACGAATACCTTCTTAAAAGCTAACATTGCAAACCTCTGGATGGAGAGGGCTCCGTGGTGGGTAAATTCCTGTAGGGAATGGTTTCGGCCCTTCTTTCAGGAATGGGAGACAGGAGGGCGTGTGAAAGACCTACGCTCGTCAAGGCAGAGATATCTCCCGGCTCATGTTGCCCCGGTACTGAGAATTATAAAGCGATGGGGACTGGGGAGGGGTGAGATAGAGACCAAGTCAATGTTCGCCCTTGATTTTAGGGTCCTGTCTACCTTCTTCCAGCCTCCGTTGGCCTTGAGGGATTGCCCAAGTCGGGATCTAGAGGGCGGGTTGACTTTATTAAATTCGGTGAGGATCCCCTTGAAAATTTGGGATGTGGCTTGGCGCTGCTTCCATGGTAAGCTATATGTAAGGGATAATGTGAAGTGTAGAAACTCTGAGGAAAGGGGTTGTCCCCGGGAGGAGTGCGGTGCTGTGCTGGAAAGCATGGACCATTTCTTGCTTCACTGTCCTTTTAATATAGAGGTCTACAAAAGGGTGGGGACTTCTATTGGCTGGCCTAGGCTTGCTGCCCTATCCTATGCAGAGTGGGCCTATGGTGCGTTCAAAGATCTGGGTGGACGGGACCGTTGCACTTCATTCCTAGTTAGCGCAGTGGTCAGGTATCACACTTGGTGCGCAAGGTGTCTAGTGTCGACGGGTTGTAAAGTCCTCCCAGTGGAGACGGTATATAGGAACATCATGGGTGACCTGGATAAAGTGCGCTCTCTTGAGAACGAAAGGTTGGGTGGCCCTAAGGTCTCTCATTTGTGGAGGGGCTTTTGTTTCAAAGTACATTAACCGAGTAACTCTCAGCCCTGGTGGTGGGCTGGCATGACCCTATTAGATGTGGGGGGTTGAGTCCGCACAACCCGTATGTAGGTGCATATCACTATGGCGAAATACATATACAAACGGAAAATGCAAATGTGATCGCACACTACATCCAGCACTCTGCCCTGCCTCCATGCTGGATGAGACATTGGTGTACATTTTGGCCAAAGCGTAATAAGCCACTCACCGCGTCAAGGTCGTCTCATTTGAGTGGTCCCTAACACCTGTTCCTACCTGTTTATGGGCCATGACAGCCACATTTGCATGCTGACCTGCATTCCCTGGACTTTATGTGGCTGTCATGGCCCATAAACAGGTTGGAACAGGTGTTAGGGACCACTCAAATGAGACGACCTTGACGCGGTGAGTGGCTTATTACGCTTTGGCCAAAATGTACACCAATGTCTCATCCAGCATGGAGGCAGGGCAGAGTGCTGGATGTAGTGTGCGATCACATTTGCATGACCCTATTAGAGTTTTGTTTTATGATGAAGCAGGATGGTTTGGTTTACAGGCACTGAACCATAGCTGAAAAGTTGGATTTTGTGTCATGTATTGTCTAAGAATTATATGATATGTACAGTCGTGGCCAAAAGTTTTGAGAATGACACAAATATTAGTTTTCACAAAGTTTGCTGCTAAACTGCTTTTAGATCTTTGTTTCAGTTGTTTCTGTGATGTAGTGAAATATAATTACACGCACTTCATACGTTTCAAAGGCTTTTATCGACAATTACATGACATTTATGCAAAGAGTCAGTATTTGCAGTGTTGGTCCTTCTTTTTCAGGACCGCTGCAATTCGACTGGGCATGCTCTCAATCAACTTCTGAGCCAATTCCTGACTGATAGCAACCCATTCTTTCATAATCACTTCTTGGAGTTTGTCAGAATTAGTGGGTTTTTGTTTGTCCACCCGCCTCTTGAGGATTGACCACAAGTTCTCAATGGGATTAAGATCTGGGGAGTTTCCAGGCCATGGACCCAAAATGTCAATGTTTTGGTCCCCGAGCCACTTAGTTATCACTTTTGCCTTATGGCACGGTGCTCCATCGTGCTGGAAAATGCATTGTTCTTCACCAAACTGTTGTTGGATTGTTGGAAGAAGTGTTTTGGTACCATTCTTTATTCATGGCTGTGTTTTTGGGCAAAATTGTGAGTGAGCCCAGTCCCTTGAATGAGAAGCAACCCCACACATGAATGGTCTCAGGATGCTTTACTGTTGGCATGACACAGGACTGATGTCAGCGCTCACCTTTTCTTCTCCGGACAAGCCTTTTTCCAGATGCCCCAAACAATCGGAAAGAGACTTCATCGGAGAATATGACTTTGTCCCAGTCCTCAGCAGTCCATTCACCATACTTTCTGCAGAAGATCAATCTGTCCCTGATGTTTTTTTTGGAGAGAAGTGGCTTCTTTGCTGCCCTTCTTGACACCAGTCCATCTTCCAAAGGTCTTTGCCTCACTGTGCGTGCAGATGCACTCACACCTGCCTGCTGCCGTTCCTGAGCAAGCTCTGCACTGGTGGCACTCCGATCCCGCAGCTGAATCCTCTTTAGGAGACGATCCTGGCGCTTGCTGGACTTTCTTGGACGCCCTGAAGCCTTCTTAACAAGAATTGAACCTCTTTCCCTGAAGTTCTTGATGATCCTATAAATTGTTGATTGAGGTGCAATCTTAGTAGCCACAATACCCTTGCCTGTGAAGCCATTTTTATGCAACGCAATGATGGCTGCACGCGTTTCTTTGCAGGTCACCATGGTTAACAATGGAAGAACAATGATTTCAAGCATCACCCTCCTTTTAACATGTCAAGTCTGCCATTTTAACCCAATCAGCCTGACATAATGATCTCCAGCCTTGTGCTCGTCAACATTCTCACCTGAGTTAACAAGGGGCTGGGGCTTTCGAAAGTGTGCAGACCGACAAGGAAGGTAGAGGTGAAGACTGGGTGGAAGATGATGTGGAGGACGATGAGGTCCTCGACCCCACATGGAAGGTCATGCAAGTGACCTATGTAGTTCAGAGGAAGAGGCGGTGGTCGCACAGAGCCACCAGCAAAGCAGAAGAGGGAGCAGGGTGCAAAAGCGGAGCGGCCGTCCTATAGACAGTACGTCTCCTACTGTCCACCGCAGCAAGGGACCGAGCACACCAAAGTCAGCTCCAAGGAGTTCCCTGGCGTGGCAGTTCTTCAGACAATGTGCTGACGACAAGACACGAGTGGTTTGCACGCTGTGCAATCTGAGCCTGAAGCGAGGCATAAACGTTCTCAACCTGAGCACAACCTGCATGACCAGGCATTTAAGTGCAAAGCATGAGCTGCAGTGTAGTAGACACCTCAAAAACCAAGAAAGGTCTCTGGCTCCTCCTGCTTCCTCTTCTGCTGCAGTCGCGGCCATCTCCCAAACGCTGGAGAGGAAGAGGAAGTACCCCCCTACCCACCCGCGATCCCTAGCCCTGAATGCCAGCATTTCTAAATTACTGGCCTTTGAAATGCTGTCATTCCGTCTGGTGGAGACGAATGGTTTTAAAGGCCTTATGGCGCTGGCTGTCCCACAGTACGTCGTGCCCAGCCGCCACTACTTTTCAAGGCGAACCATCCCTTCCCTGCACAACCAAGTAGAGGACAAAATCAGGTGTGCACTGTGCAACGCCATCTGTGGCAAGGTGCTCCTGACTACGGATACGTGGACCAGTAAGCATGGTCAGGGCCGTTATATCTCCATAACAGCACACTGGGTAAATGCAGTGGCGGCTGGGCCTGAGGCGGATAGCAGTTTGGCGCATGTCCTTCCACCACCGAGGATTGCAGGGCGCTTCAGTTTGCCTCCTGTTGCTTCCTCCTCCTACTCTGCTTCCTCATCCTCTACCAGCTCCTCATCCGGTTAGCGTAACACCTTCACCACCAACTTCAGCACAGCCAGGGGTAAACGACAGCAGGCAGTTTTAAAACTTATCTGTTTGGGGGACAAACCCCACACCGCGCAGGAGCTGTGGACGGGCCTTGAACAATAGACCGATGAGTGGTTTGTGCCAGTCAGCCTCAAGCCCAGCCTGGTGGTGTGCGATGATGGTCGAAATCTCGTGGCAGCTCTGGGACTAGCCGGTTTGACGCACATCCCTTGCCTGAATTTGGTGGTGCAGAGATTCCCTAAAAATTACCCCAATATGTCAGAGCTGCTGCATAAAGTGCGGGCCGTCTGTGCGCACTTTCGGCGTTCTCACCCTGCTACTGCTCGCCTGTCAGCGCTGCAGCGTAACTTCGGCCTTCCCGCTCACCACCTCATATGCAACGTGCCCACAAGGTGGAATTCCACCTTGCACATGCTGGCCAGACTGTGCGAGCAGCAGCAGGCGATAGTGGACTTTCAGCCGCAGCACGCACAGGTGAGTCGCTCGGTGGAACAGCACCACTTCACCACCAATGACTGGGCCTCCATGCGAGACCTGTGTTCCATGTTGCGCTGTTTCGAGTACTCCACCAATATGGCCAGTGCCGATAACGCCATTCTCAGCGTTACTATCCCACTTCTATGCCTCCTTGAAAAAACGCTCCCGGCGATGATGGAAGAGGATGTGGCACAGGAGGAGGAAGAGGGATCATTTCGTAGGGTTTCCGGACAGTCATTCTGAAGTGGCTCCGAGGGTGGGTTCCTGCACCCACAAACCGAAGGTACACAATTGTCCAGCCAGGGCACAGTTCTGGAGGATGAGGAGGTGGAGGATGAGGAGAAGGAGGAGGAGGAACCATGTTCACAGCAGGGTGGCACCCAGACCAGCTCATGGCCATCACTGGTGCGTGGATGGGGGATACAGAGGCCACAGACAATACACCTCCCACAGAGGACAGCTTTTCGTTGCCTCTGGGCAGCCTGGCACACATGAGCGATTACATGCTGCAGTGTCTCCGCAACGACCACCGAGTTGCCCCCATTCTAACTTGTGCTGATTACTGGGTGGCCACGCTGCTGGATCCCCGTTACAAGGACAACGTACCGTCCATAATTCCGTCACTGGAGCGTGATCATAAGATGCACAAGCACACGCCCATAGACGCGCTGCTGGTGGCATTCCCACCTGACAGCGGGGGCACAGTGGAAGCACAAGGCGAAGGCAGAGGACGAGGAAGAGGTCGCCAACGCAGCTGGGGCACCGCCAGCACCTCAGAAGGCAGGGTTAGCATGGCCGAAATGTGAAAAAGCTTTGTCAGCACGCCACAACCACCAGCACCACCCGCTGATATGGAACGTCTTAGCAGGAGGCAGCATTTCACCAACATGGTGGAGCAGTATGTGTGCACACGCCTACACGTACTGAATGACGGGTCTGCCCCCTTCAACTTCTGGGTCTCCAAATTGGGCACATGGCCTGAGCTTGCCCTTTACACCTTGGAGGTGCTGGCCTGCCCTGCAGCCAGTGTATTATCTGAACATGTGTTTAGCACGGCAGGGGGCATCATCACAGACAAGCGCAGCCGCGTGTCCACAGCCAATGTGGACAAGCTCACATCATTAAAATGAACCAGGCATGGATCCCTCAGGACTTGTCTGTACCTTGTCCAGAATAGACATGTATACCGGCACTAACCAGCCATTGTTATACTGCAGCGCAATTGCTCATGTTTGTATTTTGGATATTTCACACTCTTTTGGAGTGTACCTTAATTGAATTTTTTTTTATTAAAACCAAAAACCTGTGTTGGCTATCTCGTCCTCCTCCACCGTCGCTTCCACCTACTCCGCTACGTCCACCGCCTCCTCAAACTCCTACTCCATATGGAACTCCACCTCATAAATCAATTTTTTTTATTTTTTTGTATGTATTTTATTTTATATCATTTCACTACTTTGTCATTTTCATTTTCAGGTGAAATTCACCAATTTTTGGGTGTATAGTACCACTGCTATACCTAGTAGGCCGGTTAACGAAAAAAAAAAATTTGTCAGTTACATTTTCAGTTGAAATTCAACAATTTTTGGGAGTGAAGTACCACTGCTATACCTAGTAGACAGGTTAAACAATAAAAAAAAATTGTCTGTTACATTTTATGGTGAAATTCACCAATTTTTGTATGTATAGTACCACTGCTACACCTAGTAGGCCGGTTAACAAACAAAAATAATTTGTCAGTTACATTTTCTGGTGAAATTCAGCAATTTTTTGGTGTGAAGTACCACTGCTATACCTAATTAGAACGGTAAAAAAAAAAAACATTTGTCAGTTACATTTTATGGTCAAATTCACCAATTTTTGGGTGTAATATACCCCTCCTCTACCTAGTTGACAGCTTAATAAATTTCAATAATTTTTATTTTACATTTTCGGGTGACAATAAACAATTGTTTTCTGTCATAGACCCCTGCTCTTACCAAGTAGACAGGTTAATTAATTTCTGTAATTTTTCTGTTACATTCTTGGGTTGACATTATACAATTTTAGACGTGAATAAACCCCTGCTCTGCATAGATAACAGGGAATAAAATTTCTTAAAAGCTTCTTTAATTGATGCGCGCCACCTCCTTTGATTCAATTCTTAAACTTAAACAAGTTGTACCACATTTAAGCTTCAATACTTTGTCCCACATTTCCGCTATACTCTTTTGGCCAACATTTGCACCTCAATAGCTTTTCCCACAATTCCGCTTGACTCTTTTGGCCCACATTTGGGCTTCTGTAATTTGTCCCACATTTGCGCCTCAATAGCTTTTCCCACATTTCTTCTCGATCCCAATTTTTGAAAATAAATTTATCTCCCTTAAATTTGGTCTCTTTTTCTCACACTCCCTCTCCGGCCTGGAACCCTGATTCCCCGCCACCTGTAATCACCATGGTAGGCGCATAAAAGAACATTGAAAGTTGATAGAGCAGATATCAAATTAGATCGTGAACATCACGGGGACGTGCGACATGGTGGGGCAGTAAGTATGCACAAGCCTACATGAACTAACTGGCAGGGGTCAGCCCCTGCAACTTCTGGGTCTCCAAACTGGGCACATGGCCTGAGCTTGCCCTTTACGCCTTGGAGGTGCTGGCCTGCCCTGCAGCCAATGTATTGTCTGAACGTGTGTTTAGCATGACTGGAGGGTTATATTTCCCAATGTTTTGGGGTGTACCCTAATTAAAAAAACAAAAAAAAAAATTTCAACCAAAAAGCAATGTAGGCTACCTCCTCCACCGCCACTTTCACCTACACCGCCACATCCACCGCCTCCTCAACCTCCTACTCCATATGGACCTGGTCCTCCTAGATCAAGATTATTATTTTTTATTTTTTCGTATTTTATGTTATTTTAAGTCATTTCCCTATCCACATTTGTTTGCAGAGCACTTGCCATGCTCTTAACCACATTTTGCGGACATTTGCAGCCCTCTAGCCCTTTCCATGACATCTTTACAGCCATTTTAGTGCTCAAAACTCAAACTTTTTTCCGACGTTCGGCCGAACCCGTCGAACCCGAACATCCAGGTGTCCGTTCAACTCTACTTTTTTAATGTTTTTGCGCATACACTTACAAATCCTACGCTACTGTACGTGTGACATACTTTCAAGCATATATAACATTTAATATGAAGAAGGCGAGCAGTAAGGGACAGGGAAGTGGCAGTGATGCTGATGGTACACGCAGAGGCCGTGGCCCTGGGCGCGTTGAAACTGGGCCTGCTGCCAGAGCACAAGAAAAACAATCATCCACGATACCTAGCTTCATGTCCCAGTTTGCAGGGCGGCACAGGACAACGCTCTTGAAGTCAGACCAGTGCAACCAGGTGGTCGGTTGGATTGCAGCAGATAATGCTTCCAGTCGGTTAAGCACCACCATGTCTTCCACCAAGTTCAGTCTCCGTAGCCAAGAGTCTGTTCAACACAATCCTCACCCTGATCCTCCTTCCTCCCACCATGGAGAGTCTTGCCAAACAAGTGAACCCACTCTGATATTCTGAGGAGCTCTTTTCAGTGCCATTCCTTCATTTGGGCCTCTCCACAAGCCCGCTTGAAGAGGGGCATGAGATCTTGTGCCCTGATTCCCAAAATTTTGAGCATCCACAGTCACAAGAAGATGACGGTGGGGAACGGCAATTAGTGTTTCACGAGGTGGATGATAATGATGAGACATAGTTACCAATAAGTCAACGGCAATTAGTGTCTCGAGGTTGATGATGAGGATGAGACACGGTAGTCAATAACTGAGGTTGTTGTTAGGTCAACAAGTCAGGAGGATGAGCAGAGTTAGGCAGTGGAAGAGGAGGTGGTGGACGATGACGTCACTGACCCAACCTGGGAAGGTGGCAAGCCGAGTGAGGACAGCAGTACAGAGGGGGAGGGATCCGCAGCACCGCAACAGGCTGGAAGAGGCAGTGGGGTGGCAAAAGGGAGAAGGCGGGCCACACAAAACAGGCTTGCAACTGTTACCCGGAGAAAGTGCGGACAACAAAAGAATTGCAATTTGCAACCTGTGCCTTACAAAAATGAGCAGGGGCATGAACACTATCAACCTCACCACCACCAGCATGATTCGTCACATGGCATCAAAGCACCGTAATAGGTGGGCCGAACGCCTGGGTCCACAATCTGTATCTGCAGGTCACACCACTGCCTCTTCTTCCCCTGTGTTACGTGCTGGCCAATCCCCTGTTGAAGGCGCAGGCCCAGATGCCTCACGCCCTGCACCTGGACCTTTGCAGGCACCATCAGCGACCACATCTACTTCCGTGTCCCAGCGCAGCGTAAAAATGTCCTTACCCCAGGCATTTGAACGCAAGCGCAAATACCCAGCCACCCACCCACAGGCCATAGCACTAAATGCGCAACTTTCCAAATTACTGGCCCTGGAAATGTTGCCATTTAGGCTTGTGGACAATGAGGCCTTCCGCAGAATGATGTCGGCAGCCGTCCCTCGTTACGCAGTCCCCAGCCGCCACTATTTTTCAGGAGGAAGAGGATGAGGAGATTGAGAGTCATCCTCCTGATGACGACAGCGAAGTCTTGCCTGTTGGGACTCTGGCACACATGGCTGACTTTATGTTAGGCTGCCTTTCCCGTGACCAACGCGTTTTACGCATTTTGGACAACAACGATTACTGGTTGTTCACCCTTCTCAACCCCCGCTACAAAGAGAAATTCTCATCTCTCATTTCTGTGGTGGAGAGGACGAGCAAAATGGTGCAATACCAGAAGGTCCTTGTGGAAAAATTGCTCCAAATATTTCCAGCTGACAATGCTGGCGGCAGAGTACATAGTTCCTTGGGCAACCGAGGAGGGGAGACGAGAGGAACACACAGCGGTTCCAACAGAGGCAGGGCAACACTCTCCAAAGCCTGGGACAGTTTCACCCTGATGCGCGGCCTAGTGTCACAAGGAGGGGAACATTTTGGAAGATGGTGAAGAAGTACGTAGCAGACCGTGTCAGCGTCCTCAATGATCCCTCTGTGCCTTACAATTACTGAGTGTCCAAGCTGGACACGTGGCACGAACTGGCGTTCTACGCCTTGGAGGTGCTGGCCTGCACTGCCACCAGCATTTTGTCAGAGTGGGTATTTAGTGCTGCTGGGGGCATAATAACTAATAAGCGCATCCGCCTGTCAACTGAAAATGCTGACAGGTTGGACAAGGCCTGGATTGCCCCTGACTTCTCTACTCCACCAGAGGAAAGCGGCTGAACATAAAGGCACTTTAAATGTGTTTTTTATAATGTACTAAATACACTGTATTCCCATGCACCCCTCCCACCACAAAAAAGGGTATATGGTTCAATCTTCCTTTTCTCGTCCTCCTCCTCTTCCATCATATCAACATGATTATTAGTCTGCCCCCGCTCCTAATGTTGTAGAGGGTCAGCTAACCTGCAGGCCCTCACATATAATGTTTTAGAGGGTCAGCTCACCAGCAGACCCTCACCTACAATCTTTTAGAGGGTCATCTCACCTGCAGGCCCTCGCATATAATTTTTTAGAGGGTCAGATCACCAGCAGGCCCTCACCTACAATCTTTTAGAGGGTCAGCTCACCTGCAGGCCCTCACATATAATCTTTTAAAGGGTCAGCTCACCTGCAGGCCCTCGCATATAATGTTTTTTAGGGTCAGCTCACCAGCAGGACCTCGCCCATAATGTTTTACAGGGTCAGCTCA
>NW_024400323.1:0-37010 GCF_905171765.1 Bufo bufo
GGTCTGGGTTTTAGGAGTGACCAGAGAGCTTGGGTGGGACAGGTCACTCCCGTACTCCATCCAGGGTTTTCCTACTGTGTGGTTAAAAAGGGTGTGGGAATCTCAGCTGAGGAGATCAAGTGTGCACAGGCTAACTAAAGCTGAACAAGCTAAGAGGGAGGACTTGGTTTCTGAAAGACCCCAGAGAGTGGTGAGACCATATTGTTGTTACCTGATTTGGACTGAACACAGAATGTGGGACTTTATGTTATGCAATATTTGTGGGCTGAAGAAAGCTTAAAGCTAAAGTTTGGACATGTTTACCTTTGTTTGCTGAAATAAACACTGCCTGTGGTGAAGAGTGAACTGACAAGCGTGTATGTGTGCACAGTGACGGAGTTAAAACCCCTACAATTGGTGGAGGATGCGGGCACAACGCTCCTAGAAATCGCAGCCACCGGCAGTTGTAGGGGGTAAATGTCCTGGGTAAAAACTGCAGCGAAATTACAGTCTGAACATCCAACCATGGAGGATTTAGTAAAGCAATTGGTGCAGGCTAACTTGCTGCAGCAACAGGCTACTGCTCAACAGCAGATACCCATATGGAGGCTATGCAAGCCCAGCAAGAGACAAATCAGCTACTGATACGACAGATGTCTGTATTGACTGAGGCCGTCAAATCTCAGGAGGGGGTGAGCCTTCCCTGTCAAAATGGCAGTGTTAAAGCCCGAAAAAATGTGAGGGAAACTTTGCAAAAAATGACACCTGAGGATGACGTTGAGGCGTACCTGTCAGTATTTGAAAGGGTGGCAGAAAGGGAGAGTCTCCCACCCGAGCAGTGGGCAGAAGTGTTGGCGCCCTATTTAACAGGAGAACCTCAGAAAGCCTATTATGATTTAACCTTGCAAGACGCTAAAGAATACGGCAAGCTAAAAGCGGAAATTCTTGCTCGGCAGGGGGTGACTGATGCAGTCCGAGCGCAGCGTGTTCACAGCTGGGAGTTTTGCCAAGATAAGCCTCCAAGGTCCCAAATGTTCGATCTGTTCCACCTGGTACAAAAATGGTTACAGCCAGAATCATCCTCCCCAGCTCAAATGGTGGAAAAAGTGGTGATGGACCGGTTCCTCCATACGCTGCCAAAACCCATACAATGTTGGGTTGCCCAGGGAAACCGCCAGACTGCGGACGAATTGGTGGGCCTCGTAGAAAGGTATATCAGCGTGGAGGACTCCCTGGAAAATAAAGGGGGGTTGAGACGACAATATCGCGGCTCTAAGAACGGGACTGGGTTCCCCAAGAAAGGACTACAACCCGGACCCAACTGGAAAACCCCGGTTAAGGAAAAGTTGGAGACTGGAACCCGAGTCCAGACCGGCCCCATTATCTGTTGGAGATGTCAGGCTCTTGGACATATAGCAGCGCACTGCCCTTTGTCTACCGAGCCCATGGAGTGCGGTGTCGGCCAACCATATTCTCTTTTTGCACATCCTGTGTGCAGTGCAGTGACCCAAGCCCAGGAAGGACCCCAGATGTGCCAAGTGACCGTGAACAGTGTTATAGTGACTGCCCTCTTGGACTCCGGCAGTTTGGTCACTTTGATGACGTCCATGGTGCCTCACGTATTAAATCCTGAAAAGCATGTGGGAGTGTTGTGCATCCATGGAGACACACGGGATTATCCTGTCGCTCAGGTGTCCATAAACACTATGTGTGGTACTGTACTGCATGAGGTGGGAGTTGTGAAGGACTTACTGCACCCGATGATACTGGGAAGAGACTTCCCACTGTTCTGGGACCTGTGGGCTAACGCTAAGGTCCCGATGAAACTGTCAAGTACTGAGCATTCTAGTTGTGATGTGGTGGGAGAGGTATTGGAGTGTCCTGGGGCTATACCAGGGTCTCCATTAGCGGTGATGTTAGGTGAGGATGACGAGGAATTAACCCCTGAGACCGATGTCCTGGATCTTGAGGTGTCTCAGGACAATTTTGGAGAGGCACAGCTCAGGGATCTTACCTTGAAAGGTACCCGGGAGAATGTATCAGTTCTGAATGGGGTTGCCCAAAGTCCAGGGGCTGATAATCAGTTTCCCCACTTCGCCATAAACAATGATATGTTGTATAGAGTGACCAAAAAGGGGGATGAAGTAGTGGAACAACTGCTGGTACCCAGTCCTTATCGACAAATGGTCTTAAGGATGGCCCACTCGCATGTTTTAGGGGGGCACTTGGGGGCAGCTAAAACCCAAGAATGCATTCTGCAGCGATTTTATTGGCCGGGGTGTTATAAGGAAATAGCTGACTATTGCCAGTCATGTCCCACCTGCCAGGTATCAGCCCCTGTCCCTCATTTCAAAAGTCCTTTGGTCCCTCTGCCAATCATTGAAGTTCCATTTGAACGGATTGCAATGGACCTTGTAGGACCCCTAGTAAAGTCATCTAGAGGGCATCAGTATATTTTGGTGGTAGTAGACTATGCCACCAGATACCCGGAAGCAGTCCCTTTAAGAAATACGTTATCAAAAAACATAGCAAGAGAGTTGTTCCAGATGTTTGCCAGAACTGGTATACCAAAAGAGATATTAACTGATCAGGGAACATCGTTCATGTCTAAAGTCATGAAAGAGTTATGTCGGATGTTAAAAATTAAACAACTGCGAACATCAGTATATCATCCGCAGACAGACGGTCTGGTAGAACGTTTCGATAAAACACTTAAGAATATGTTAAAAAAGGTGGTTGTCACGAGGGTATCTAGAGCCACGTCTGACTCCGTTATACCCGGGGTCAGGAGGTCGCAGCGGGTGGCTGCGCGCTCTATATCTAAAGATCACGTTGTTTCTTAGTGATTGTTTTCTGTGTTTGCCTTGCTATCCTTTTTGTCTCAATCAGGGATCCGTAGCTTCTCCTCCTCAGCTGTTTCTTGTCTGCCACTCCCAACCTCCTTATATTCTCCCCTCACACTTCTCTAGTTGCCAGTTATAGAGCTTCCTGCCTGGACATCTATACTGACCCACTGGAGTTGTGAATCCTGGTTGTCGTTCCAGAGTGCTACCCTCCGGATCCCTGTTGGGCTTCTTGTTGTCTCCTGTTGTCGCCCACCTGGGATTATATGTTGAGTTTGTATTGTCTGTCCTTCCCTTGGTGTTTTCCTTTAGAGCTAGTGGTGCGGACTAGTGTTCCCACCGCCCTGTTCACTATCTAGGGCTCAGCTTAGGGTAAGCCAGGGCTTTAGGCACGTGATCGGCGTACGGGTGAGGAACCCGTCTAGGGACGTCAGGGCAGCAAGGTGCCAGCCGCTAGGTGAGTCAGGGGTCACCACCTTCCCTCTCACTTGGTCAGGGCCTTCCTTGTTCCCTCCCTCTGTGTCACGTATGTGATAGTCACGCTGACCGTGATATTATAACTGGCCTTTACTTTTTGAGAAAAAAAAATAAATAAATAAATAATTTTTTTCTTTTTGTTGTTTTTTTTTTTCTCTACTTAGAATCCAATATGGATCCTATTGCTGCCTTGGCAAAACAGCTTCAAGGCCTGTCTTTGGAGGTGGCAGGATTGAAGGCGTCTGTCCTCCAACAACAGCAGCAAATGCAGCAGACCGCACCCCCAGCGGTTGCTATGGGTAACCAGGTTGTTACAGAACCCAAGGTTGTTCTTCCTGACAGATTTTCTGGGGGAAGGGACAAATTTGCAACGTTCCGTGAGGCCTGCAAATTATACTTTAAGTTGCGCCCTTACTCCTCAGGTAATGAAGAACAGCGGGTTGGGATTGTCATTTCCCTGCTTCAGGGGGACCCACAATCCTGGGCGTTCTCGTTACCCCCTGGTTCCCAGGCTCTCCGGTCAGTGGAGGGATTTTTTGGGGCTTTGGGTCTCATATATGATGACCCTGACCGAGTCGCCCTGGCTGAGTCGAAGTTACGGAGACTCCTACAGGGAGATCGGTCAGCAGAGGAATATTGCTCAGAGTTCCGTAGGTGGGCTACGGATACTCAGTGGAACGACCCGGCTCTCAGGAGTCAGTTCTGCTCTGGGTTATCTGAAAGGGTTAAGGATGCACTGGCGCTGTATGAGACCCCCCTTTCCCTTGATGCTGTTATGTCCCTCTCTATCAGAATAGATAGGCGTCTTAGGGAGAGATCGAAAATTCCTGAGCAATTGGTTACCTCTCCCAAGCAACAATTAGTCTGTACTGACTTAGATGAGCCTATGCAGCTAGGCGGAACTTCTCGTCAGGTCCGTCCTCCTGAGGTTCGCCGTAGGGGGGGGGGCTTGTTTTTTCTGTGGGGGGAAGGGTCATTTCATTAATGTCTGTCCCTCCTTTCTCAAAAACAAAAGACCGTCGGAAAACTACTAACCCCAGGCTGTGCGGAGGATGTCAGCCGGGGGGTATACGTTTCCTCCATACGAACATCTCAATTTGTGTTACCAGCGGTTATTGTTTTTGGTGTTAAGACGGAGTCTATTTCTTTTTTTCTAGACAGTGGAGCAGGGGTAAATTTGATTGATGCCCATTTTGCCCGCACTATGGGTTTGTCTCTCTGTACGCTGCAGAGACCTATGCCCGTATTCGCTATAGATTCGGCTCCTCTGTCTCAGAGAAACCTCACCCACATTGTTCATAATTTACACCTTCAGGTAGGGGACCACCATAATGAGTGTCTTTCATGTTACGTTCTGGAGGGCCTTCCCTCTCCTGTGGTATTGGGTCTTCCCTGGTTGGTAGCGCACAATCCAGTGGTGGATTGGCAGGCCAGGGAGATATTGGAGTGGAGTGAGCATTGCAGAGAGAATTGCTTAAATAACAATTGCTTAATCGCCTCCATAGCTTCCCTACCTACATTTATTTCGGACTTTGAGGACGTTTTTTCTGAAAAGGGTTGTCAGAAGCTACCACCTCATCGTCCTTATGATTGCCCGGTTAACCTGATTCCTGGTGCAAAATTACCCAAGTCCAGGTTGTATAATCTTTCGGGTCCCGAGAGACAAGCCATGAAAGATTATATCTCCGAGAGTCTGGCTAAGGGACACATCAGACCCTCTTCTTCACCCGTGGCTGCAGGGTTTTTCTTTGTTAAAAAGAAAGATGGGGGCCTGCGTCCTTGCCTAGATTTTCGTGAGCTAAACCAGATAACCATCCGAGACCCATACCCTCTTCCTCTCATTCCTGACCTTTTTAATCAGATTGCGGGTGCTAGGTGGTTCTCCAAACTTGATCTTAGGGGGGCCTACAATCTGATTCGTATCAGGGAAGGGGATGAGTGGAAGACAGCTTTTAACACCCCTGAGGGACATTATGAAAATCTAGTTATGCCTTTCGGTCTGACCAATGCCCCCGCTGTCTTCCAACATTTCGTTAATGATATTTTTAGTCATCTCATCGGCAGGTTTGTTGTCATATACCTAGATGATATCTTAATTTATTCGGCTGATCTGAAAACACATGAGGTGCATGTCAGGCAAGTACTGCAGGTCCTACGGACGAATAAATTATATGCGAAAATTGAAAAATGTGTCTTCGCCGTTCAGGAAATACAGTTCCTGGGATATCTATTATCTGCTTCAGGTTTCCGTATGGATCCTGGGAAGGTCCAGGCAATTTTAGATTGGGATCTTCCTGAGAACCTTAAAGCCCTACAACGGTTTTTGGGTTTCGCAAATTTCTATAGAAAGTTCATTAAAAATTATTCAGTGATCGTTAAACCCCTTACCGACATGACTAGGAAGGGGACTGATTTTTCTAAATGGTCTGACGCCGCTAAAAATGCATTTTCCTCTCTAAAAGAGAGGTTTACCTCGGCACCTGTTCTAATTCAACCTGATGTCTCCCAGCCTTTTATTGTTGAGGTAGATGCGTCAGAGGTGGGAGTGGGGGCTGTATTGTCTCAGGGTCCGTCTCCTGGCAAATGGCGCCCTTGCGCTTTCTTTTCCAAAAAATTATCTTCTGCAGAGAAGAACTATGAAATAGGGAACTGTTGGCGATTAAGCTGGCGCTTGAAGAGTGGCGTCACTTCTTAGAGGGAGCAATCCACCCCGTCACAGTGATTACGGATCACAAAAACCTTCTGTACCTAGAATCGGCTAAGCGTCTCACCCCTAGACAAGCTAGGTGGTCGCTATTCTTTACCAGATTTAACTTTGTAATCACCTATCGTCCTGGGGCAAAAAATACCAAGGCAGACGCGTTATCTCGTAGTTTCCCTGGAGGGGGTAATGCTAGTGATCCGGTACCTATTTTACAAAGAGGAGTGGTTGTCTCTGCTGTACACTCTGTTCTAGAGGGAAAGGTGTTAGAGGCCCAGGGGGACGCCCCGGCCTCTTGCCCCTCAGAGAAATTGTTTGTACCGTTAAACCTGCGTCTTGAATTATTAAAAGAACATCATAATTCGGCACTTGCTGGGCACCCGGGTAGTAAAGCAACTTTGGAGCTATTATCTCGTCGTTTTTGGTGGCCAAGGTTGCGTCAGGATGTAATGGATTTCGTGTCTACTTGCTCTACTTGTGCACGCGCGAAAGTCTCTCATACACGTCCAGCAGGGTCTTTATTGCCTCTTTTTATCCCCAATAGGCCATGGACACATCTGTCAATGGATTTCATCACTGACTTACCGTTGTCTGCGGGTAAAACAGTTATTTTGGTAGTAGTAGACAGGTTTAGCAAAATGGTACACTTTATTGCGCTACCCGCACTTCCTAATGCTAAAACTCTTGCTCAGGTGTTTATCAGTGAAATCGTGAAGCTTCACGGGGTCCCTTCCGATGTGGTTTCGGATCGGGGAACCCAGTTTATTTCTAAGTTTTGGAAAGCTTTTTGTTCCCGTTTGGGGGTACACTTGTCCTTTTCCTCAGCCTTCCATCCTCAGTCGAATGGACAGACTGAGCGTACCAACCAAAACCTAGAAACATATTTAAGGTGTTTTGTGTCTGAAAACCAAGAGTTGTGGTCATCATATTTACCGTTAGCTGAGTTTGCCATAAATAATCATTATCAGGAGTCCACTGGCAAGTCACCATTCCTTGGTGCATACGGTTTTCATCCCCAATTTTGTACTTTCAAAGAGGGGGGGTCTTCTGGGGTTCCCGAAGAGGAAAGGTTTTCTTCATCTCTTTCTTCGGTATGGCAGAAGGTGCAAGTTAACTTGAAAAAGATGAGTGGTAAATATAAATGCATGGCCGAGAAACGGTCGCCAGGTCCGGACCTAGGGGTGAATGACTATGTGTGGTTGTCTACTAGGAATATTAAGTTGAAGGTTCCCTCTTGGAAACTGGGCCCTAGGTTCATTGGTCCTTATAAAATAGTAGCCGTCATTAACCCTGTGGCTTTTCGCCTGGAGCTACCTCAGACTTTTAAGATCCATAACGTCTTCCATAAATCGTTACTCAAGAAGTATGTTCCACCTCTAGAACCATCACCGCTGCCACCTCCTCCTGTTATTGTGGATGGTAATCTGGAGTTTCAAATAGCCAGAATTGTTGATTCTCGTCGGGTCCGCCGCTCTCTTCAGTATCTGGTGCATTGGAGGGGTTACGGTCCCGAGGAAAGAATATGGGTTCCAGCGTCAGAGGTAAACGCCAACAGGTTAATTCAGGCTTTCTATACCTCTCATCCGGAGAGACCTGGTCCTGAGTGTCCGGAGGCCCCTCGTGAAAGGGGGGGTACTGTCACGAGGGTATCTAGAGCCACGTCTGACTCCGTTATATCCCAGGGGTCAGGAGGTCGCAGCGGGTGGCTGCGCGCTCTATATCTAAAGATCACGTTGTTTCTTAGTGATTGTTTTCTGTGTTTGCCTTGCTATCCTTTTTGTCTCAATCAGGGATCCGTAGCTTCTCCTCCTCAGCTGTTTCTTGTCTGACACTCCCAACCTCCTTATATTCTCCCCTCACACTTCTCTAGTTGCCAGTTATAGAGCTTCCTGCCTGGACATCTATACTGACCCACTGGAGTTGTGAATCCTGGTTGTCGTTCCAGAGTGCTACCCTCCGGATCCCTGTTGGGCTTCTTGTTGTCTCCTGTTGTCACCCACCTGGGATTATATGTTGAGTTTGTATTGTCTGTCCTTCCCTTGGTGTTTTCCTTTAGAGCTAGTGGTGCGGACTAGTGTTCCCACCGCCCTGTTCACTATCTAGGGCTCAGCTTAGGGAAAGCCAGGGCTTTAGGCACGTGATCGGCGTACGGGTGAGGAACCCGTCTAGGGACGTCAGGGCAGCCAGGTGCCAGCCGCTAGGTGAGTCAGGGGTCACCACCTTCCCTCTCACTTGGTCAGGGCCTTCCTTGTTCCCTCCCTCTGTGTCACGTATGTGATAGTCACGCCGACCGTGATAGTGGTAGAGAAGGATGGTCGTGATTGGGACTGTCTGCTACCGTACCTACTGTTCTCTATTAGAGAGGTTCCTCAAACCTCCACTGGGTTTTCACCTTTTGAATTATTACTTACCGGATATAATAATAGAGTGCAAAGGTGATTTCTCACCTGCAGGAGTTGGGCTGTTATTTCCTGCTTTGGACATTTTTTATTTATGTCTTCCAAGTCTCTAATGCGAGACTTGGATCCCCTGCACAATTTGTCAAACTTTTACCTTCCTTTTTTTTATTTTTTTATACATTAAATCTCTCACAGGCAACTGAGCTCTTAACCGCTTGCCGCCACGCTAACGCCGAAAGGCGTCATTGCGGCGGCTCCCCCAGGCTACGCTAACGCCAATAGGCGTCATCTCGCGTGAGCCGAGATTTCCTGTGAACGCGCGCACACAGGCGCGCGCGCTCACAGGAACGGAAGGTAAGAGAGTTGATCTCCAGCCTGCCAGCGGCGATCGTTCGCTGGCAGGCTGGAGATGTGTTTTTTTTAACCCCTAACAGGTATATTAGACGCTGTTTTGATAACAGCGTCTAATATACCTGCTACCTGGTCCTCTGGTGGTCCCCTTTGTTTGGATCGACCACCAGAGGACACAGGTAGCTCAGTAAAGTAGCACCAAGCACCACTACACTACGCTACACCCCCCCCCCCCGTCACTTATTAACCCCTTATTACAGGGTTTGACAAATTTCCTTGGAATCTAGGAGCCAGCTAAAAAAGTTAGGAGCCAGGCGGAGCCGCGTCATAAAGTCCCCAGTAGGTGCCCCCATAGCGCTCCCCCCCCCCACACTTTTCCATAGAGCCCCCCAATAATGCTGTATACCATGTTACATATACCGCCGCTCCGTCCCCGGACCCTATTGACTATAATGGGGACGGGGGTTGAGCTCCGGCGCAGCATGGCAGTTCGCGGTGAAAGGCCACCGGACTAAAAAGTTGGACATGCAGTACTTTTAGTCCGGTGGCCTTTCACCATGCACTGCCGTGCTGCGCCAGAGCTCTGCCCCCATTATAGTCAATGGGGACAGAGGTGCGGTCCGGCGAAACAGCGGAAGGACGGATCCGACAGGGTGAACAGCCGGATCCGTCCTGCCGCAAATGTGAAAGTAGCCTTAGTTATATAGCTACTGAATGAGACAGAAGAAGGGATGCCTTTAACATATATATCTCCTTGAGAAGCCAATTTGATCCTAAAGGGTTAATTCAAACTGTAATCTAAACTGTGTCCTGTCACTTCTCTCATCTCTCTGCTCCTGTCCCTTAATCTTATCACTGCTGCAAAATCATCAGTTCTAGAGTCTGACTGACGGTTCTTTTAACTCAAAGAATCGAATGAGTCTCTAAGGATCTTTAGATTCTAACCTGTGACTCATTCGATTCTTTCTCCCTGCACTTGTGTCAGTGACCCAGAGCTGCTAGTGCTTGCCTTGCCTCAGCTCTGATTGGTTGGTGGGCGGGGAGGGGAGGGGCTGGCAGAAGCAGCTTCCACTCTAGGATCAGATTACACTCCTCCCGAGCCCCTCCCCTCCCTGCTGCCAGCGTCTCTGCTATTGTGTGCTGTGACGGAGCTGTTTCACACGGTGCTGCCTCCGGACAGAACGGCAGCTCCGCACCCATCGCCCGGGCACCTTTGAAAACGGGCTGACAAATACCCATACCCTGACTAAATTCCTGGTCGCCATGGCGACCTGGCGCCTGGGATTTGTCGAGCCCTGCCTTATTAGCCCCTGATCACCCCATATAGACTCCCTGATTACCCCCCTGTCATTGATTACCCCCCTGTCATTGATTACCCCCCTGTAAAGCTCCATTCAGACGTCCGCATGATTTTTACGGATCCACTGATAGATGGATCGGATCCGCAAAACGCATCCGGACGTCTGAATGAAGCCTTACAGGGGCATGATCAATGACTGTGGTGATCACCCCATATAGACTCCCTGATCACCCCCCTGTAAAGCTCCATTCAGATATCCGCATGATTTTTACGGATGCACTGATAGATGGATCGGATCCGCAAAACGCATCCGGACGTCTGAATGAAGCCTTACAGGGGCGTGATCAATGACTGTGGTGATCACCCCATATAGACTCCCTGATCACCCCCCTGTCATTGATTACCCCCCTGTCATTGATTACCCCCCTGTAAAGCTCCATTCAGACGTCCGCATGATTTTTACGGATCCACTGATAGATGGATCGGATCCGCAAAACGCATCCGGACGTCTGAATGAAGCCTTACAGGGGCATGATCAATGACTGTGGTGATCACCCCATATAGACTCCCTGATCACCCCCCTGTAAAGCTCCATTCAGATGTCCGCATGATTTTTACGGATGCACTGATAGATGGATCGGATCCGCAAAACGCATCCGGACGTCTGAATGAAGCCTTACAGGGGCATGATCAATGACTGTGGTGATCACCCCATATAGACTCCCTGATCACCCCCCTGTAAAGCTCCATTCAGATGTCCGCATGATTTTTACGGATGCACTGATAGATGGATCGGATCCGCAAAACGCATCCGGACGTCTGAATGAAGCCTTACAGGGACATGATCAATGACTGTGGTGATCACCCCCCTGTCATTGATTACCCCCCTGTAAAGCTCCATTCAGATGTCCGCATGATTTTTACGGATGCACTGATAGATGGATCGGATCCGCAAAACGCATCCGGACGTCTGAATGAAGCCTTACAGGGACATGATCAATGACTGTGGTGATCACCTTCCTGTCATTGATTACCCCCCTGTAAAGCTGGCGAGTTCCTAGAATTTTTTATTTTTTGTCACAAGTTAGTGGAAAATGCTGATTTTTTTTTTATTTTTTTTTATTTTTTTCATACAAAGTCTCATATTCCACTAACTTGTGACAAAAAATAAAAACTTCCATGAACTCACTGTGCCCATCAGCGAATACCTTGGGGTCTCTTCTTTCCAAAATGGGGTCACTTGTGGGGTAGTTATACTGCCCTGGCATTCTAGGAGCCCAAATGTGTGGTAAGGAGTTTGAAATCAAATTCTGTAAAAAATGACCTGTGAAATCCGAAAGGTGCTCTTTGGAATATGGGCCCCTTTGCCCACCTAGGCTGCAAAAAAGTGTCACACATATGGTATCTCTGTATTCAGGAGAAGTTGAGGAATGTGTTTTGGGGTGTCTTTTTACATATACCCATGCTGGGTGAGATAAATATCTTGGTCAAATGCCAACTTTGTATAAAAAAATGGGAAAACTTGTCTTTTGCCAAGATATTTCTCTCACCCAGCAGGGGTATATGTAAAATGACACCCCAAAACACATTCCCAACCTTCTCCTGAGTACGGGGATACCAGATGTGTGACACTTTTTTGCAGCCTAGGTGGGCAAAGGGGCCCATATTCCAAAGAGCACCTTTCGGATTTCACAGGTCATTTTTTACAGAATTTGATTTCAAACTCCTTACCACACATTTGGGCTCCTAGAATGCCAGGGCAGTATAACTACCCCACAAGTGACCCCATTTTGGAAAGAAGAGACCCCAAGGTATTCGCTGATGGGCATAGTGAGTTCATGGAAGTTTTTATTTTTTGTCACAAGTTAGTGGAATATGAGACTTTGTATGAAAAAAATAAAAAAAAATCAAAAAAAAAAATCATCATTTTCCACTAACTTGTGACAAAAAATAAAAAATTCTAGGAACTCGCCATGCCCCTCACGGAATACCTTGGGGTGTCTTCTTTCCAAAATGGGGTCACTTGTGGGGTAGTTATACTGCCCTGGCATTTTCCAGGGGCCCTAATGTGTGGTAAGTAGGTAAATGACCTGTGAAATCCTAAAGGTGCTCTTTGGAATATGGGTCCCTTTGCCCACCTAGGCTGCAAAAAAGTGTCACACATGTGGTATCGCCGTATTCAGGAGAAGTTGAGGAATGTGTTTTGGGGTGTCATTTTACATATACCCTTGCTGGGTGAGAGAAATATCTTGGCAAAAGACAACTTTTCCCATTTTTTTATACAAAGTTGGCATTTGACCAAGATATTTATCTCACCCAGCATGGGTATATGTAAAAAGACACCCCAAAACACATTTCTCAACTTCTCCTGAATACAGAGATACCAGATGTGTGACACTTTTATGCAGCCTAGGTGGGCAAAGGGGCCCATATTCCAAAGAGCACCTTTCGGATTTCACAGGTCATTTTTTACAGAATTTGATTTCAAACTCCTTACCACACATTTGGGCCCCTAGAATGCCAGGGCAGTATAACTACCCCACAAGTGACCCCATTTTGGAAAGAAGAGACCCCAAGGTATTTCGTGATGGGCATAGTGAGTTCATAGAAGTTTTTATTTTTTGTCACAAGTTAGTGGAATATGAGACTTTGTAAGAAAAAAATAAATAAAAAATCATCATTTTCCGCTAACTTGTGACAAAAAATAAAAAGTTCTATGAACTCACTATGCCCATCAGCGAATACCTTAGGGTGTGTACTTTCCGAAATGGGGTCATTTGTGGGGTGTTTGTACTGTCTGGCCATTGTAGAACCTCAGGAAACATGACAGGTGCTCAGAAAGTCAGAGCTGCTTCAAAAAGCGGAAATTCACATTTTTGTACCATAGTTTGTAAACGCTATTACTTTTACCCAAACCATTTTTTTTTTTACCCAAACATTTTTTTTTTATCAAAGACATGTAGAACTATAAATTTAGAGCAAAATTTCTATATGGATCTCTTTTTTTTTTGCAAAATTTGACAACTGAAAGTGAAAAATGTCATTTTTTTGCAAAAAAATAGTTAAATTTCGATTAATAACAAAAAAAGTAAAAATGTCAGCAGCAATGAAATACCACCAAATGAAAGCTCTATTAAGAGAGAAGAAAAGGAGGTAAAATTCATTTGGGTGGTAAGTTGCATGACCGAGCAATAAACGGTGAAAGTAGTGTAGTGCCGATTTGTAAAAAAGGGCCTGGTCTTTAGGGCGGTATAAACCTGTGGTCCTTAAGTGGTTAAAGAGGACCTTTCACCGATTATTACACTATGAACTAACTATACAGACATGTAGAGCGGCGCCCGGGGATCTCACTGCACTTACTATTATCCCCGGGCGCTGCTCCGTTCTCCTGCTATGTCCTCCGGTATCTCCGCTCACTAAGTTATGGTAGGCGGAGTCTGCCCTTGTTCTTCTGTAGCGCTGGCCAATCGCATTGCAGAGGTCACAGCCTGGGAGAAAATAACCTCCCAGGCTGTGAGCTCTGCGCTGCGATTGGCCAGCGCTAGAGCAGAACAAGGGCAGACTCCGCCTACCATAACTTAGTGACTGGAATCTCCGCCTTCTATAACTTAGTGAGCGGAGATACCGGAGGACATAGCAGGAGAACGGAGCGGCGCCCAGGGATAATAGTAAGTGCAGTGAGATCCCCGGGCGCCGCTCTACATGTCTGTATAGTTAGTTCATAGGGTAATAATCGGTGAAAGGTCCTCTTTAAGGCTACTTTCACACTGGCGTTTTGGCTTTCCATTTGTGAGATCCGTTCAGGGCTCTCACAAGCGGTCCAAAACTGATCAATTTTGCCCTAATGTATTCTTAATGGAAAAGGATGTGCTCAGAATGCATCAGTTTGCCTTCGTTCCGTCTCTATTCCGCTTTGGTGTCTGTCTGACGAAACTGAGCCAAACGGATCCATTTTGACACACAATGTAAGTCAATGGGGACTGATCCGTTTTCTTTGACACAATGTGGCACAATTGAAAAAGGATCCGTCCCCCATTGACTTTCAATGGTGTTCAAGACAGATCATTCTTGGCTATGTTAAAAATAAACCAAACGCATCCGTTCTGAACGGATGAAGACTGTTGTATTATCTGAACGGGTCCGTCTCTGCAGATCCATGAAGGATCAGCACCAAACGGGAGTGTGAAAGTAGTCTTACATAGTTTTCCCACATCTTTATCGTAGGTACTCTATTTTCCTTCCAATATTTAACTTGGCATTGGCGAGCCTAAAATAGCAACTTTGCAACTAACTCTTGATAATTCACATCTCGAACCCTCTCCATATCCTCCAGGATACATGTTTCAATAGTCATAGGCACTTTCAATTGAATGATTGCTCTCTATTTGCAAGATCACATTCTTCCAGAAGTCTTTGAAGCGGTTCCAATGTAGCTGTAAATCATCAGTCCTGATCTCACCACATTTTTGACATTTTAAATTCCTTATGCTGATAGTATCTCATTAATTTTTTCGGGGAATAGTATAAACGATAAATCAGATAAAATTGTGTTACTCTATGGCAGGGATGTCAAACTCAAATTCATCGGGAGCCGCATCAGCAGTTTGGTCACCCTCAAAGGACCGGAAAACTTACAGTTACTTGGCTTGGCCCTTGGGGATCTCGGACGCCACTTCCACACTTTGGCCGGGGGCTCGGTGGAGCTGATGAGGTGTTTTATCCTAATGAGAAAGATTTCATAATAAGTATTTGGAGAAGGTGCAGAGGAATAGCAGAGCAGGGAGAGGCTGGTGCTGCTACTAGGGGGTCATACCATGGGGGAGTAATAAAGCCCACCATAATGCCCCCCCCAGTAGTAATAATTCTCCTTATAATGTGACAGTGCAAAAAATACCCCCTTGTAATGCCCCCATTTGAGCTAATGTCCTCATAGTGCCCCCATAATGTGCCAGTATAAAATACACCTATATAGTGCCCCTAGTAAATGACCCCATAGTGCTCCACACCCTCCTTCCTCCTAGTGCCCCCCATAATGTACCAGTATAAAATGCTCCAGTAGATGCCCTCAGTGTCCCCCATAATTTGCAAGTATAAAATACCCCTTCTTAGTGTCCCCCGTAGATGACCCCATAGTACTCCTCTCCCCCCTTCCCCATAGTACCCACCATGTGTCCCAGTATAAAATTGTACTGTACAGAGAGCCCATATAAAATACCCCTTCTTTGTGGCCTCAGTAGATGCCCCTATAGTGCCCCCAATCATGTGCCAGTATTAACAGCCCCCCCTGTGCCAGTAATAATAGCCCCCTATGCCAGTAATAGCAGCCCCCCTGTGCCAGTAATAGCAGCCCCCAGTAATAACAGCCCCCAGTAATAAGAGCTCCTCTGTGCCAGTTATAACAGCCCCCAGTAATAAGAGCCCCTCTGTGTCAGTAATAACAGCCCCCAGTAATAAGAGCCCCTCTGTGCCAGTAATAACAGCCCCCAGTAATAACAGCCCCTCTGTGCCAGTAATAACAGCCCCTAGTAATAACAGCCCCTCTGTGTCAGTAATAACAGCCCCCAGTAATAAGAGCCCCTCTGTGCCAATAATAACAGCCCCCAGTAATAAGAGCCCTCTGTGTCAGTAATAACAACCCCCAGTAATAAGAGCCCCTCTGTGCCAGTAATAACAGCCCCCAGTAATAAGAGCCCCTCTGTGCCAGTAATAACAGCCCCCAGTAATAAGAGCCCCTCTGTGTCAGTAATAACAGCCCCCCAGTAATAAGAGCCCCTCTGTGCCAGTAATAACAGCCCCCAGTAATAAGAGCCCCTCTGTGTCAGTAATAACAGCCCCCAGTAATAACAGCCCCCAGTAATAACAGCCCCTCTGTGCCAGTAATAACAGCCCCCAGTAATAAGAGCCCCTCTGTGCCAGTTATAACAGCCCCCAGTAATAAAAGCCCCTCTGTGCCAGTAATAACAGCCCCCAGTAATAAGAGCCCCTCTGTGTCAGTAATAACAGCCCCTCTGTGTCAGTAATAACAGCCCCTCTGTGTCAGTAATAACAGCCCCTCTGTGTCAGTAATAACAGCCCCTCTGTGTCAGTAATAACAGCCCCTCTGTGTCAGTAATAACAGCCCCTCTGTGTCAGTAATAACAGCCCCTCTGTGTCAGTAATAACAGCCACTCTGTGTCAGTAATAACAGCCCCTCTGTGTCAGTAATAACAGCCCCTCTGTGTCAGTAATAACAGCCCCTCTGTGTCAGTAATAACAGCCCCTCTGTGTCAGTAATAACAGCCCCACTGTGTCAGTAATAACAGCCCCTCTGTGCCAGTAATAACAGCCCCTCTGTGCCAGTAATAACAGCCCCTCTGTGCCAGTAATAACAGCCCCTCTGTGCCAGTAATAACAGCCCCCTCTGTGCCAGTAATAACAGCCCCCTCTGTGCCAGTAATAACAGCCCCCCCTTTGCCAGTAATAACAGCCCCCTTTGCCAGTAATAACAGCCCCCTTTGCCAGTAATAACAGCCCCCTTTGCCAGTAATAACAAACAGCCCCCCCCTTTGCCAGTAATAACAAACAGCCCCCCCTTTGTCAGTAATAACAGCCCCCAGTAATAAGAGCCCCTTTGTGTCAGTAATAACAGCCCCCCAGTAATAAGAGCCCCTCTGTGCCAGTAATAACAGCCCCCAGTAATAAGAGCCCCTCTGTGCCAGTAATAACAGTCCCCAGTAATAAGAGCCCCTCTGTGCCAGTTATAACAGCCCCCAGTAATAAGAGCCCCTCTGTGCCAGTTATAACAGCCCCCAGTAATAAGAGCCCCTCTGTGCCAGTAATAACAGCCCCCAGTAATAAGAGCCCCTCTGTGTCAGTAATAACAGCCCCCAGTAATAAGAGCCCCTCTGTGTCAGTAATAACAGCCCCTCTGTGTCAGTAATAACAGCCCCTCTGTGTCAGTAATAACAGCCCCTCTGTGTCAGTAATAACAGCCCCTCTGTGTCAGTAATAACAGCCCCTCTGTGTCAGTAATAACAGCCCCTCTGTGTTAGTAATAACAGCCCCTCTGTGTCAGTAATAACAGCCCCTCTGTGTCAGTAATAACAGCCCCTCTGTGTCAGTAATAACAGCCCCTCTGTGTCAGTAATAACAGCCCCTCTGTGTCAGTAATAACAGCCCCTCTGTGCCAGTAATAACAGCCCCTCTGTGCCAGTAATAACAGCCCCTCTGTGCCAGTAATAACAGCCCCTCTGTGCCAGTAATAACAGCCCCTCTGTGCCAGTAATAACAGCCCCCCCTTTGCCAGTAATAACAGCCCCCTTTGCCAGTAATAACAGCCCCCTTTGCCAGTAATAACAAACAGCCCCCCTTTGCCAGTAATAACAAACAGCCCCCCTTTGCCAGTAATAACAAACAGCCCCCCTTTGCCAGTAATAACAAACAGCCCCCCTTTGCCAGTAATAACAAACAGCCCCCCCTTTGCCAGTAATAACAGCCCCTCTGTGTCAGTAATAACAGCCCCCAGTAATAAGAGCCCCTCTGTGTCAGTAATAACAGCCCCCAGTAATAACAGCCCCTCTGTGCCAATAATAACAGCCCCCAGTAATAAGAGCCCCTCTGTGTCAGTAATAACAACCCCCAGTAATAAGAGCCCCTCTGTGCCAGTAATAAGAGCCCCCCAGTAATAAGAGCCCCTCTGTGCCAGTAATAACAGCCCCCAGTAATAAGAGCCCCTCTGTGTCAGTAATAACAGCCCCTCTGTGCCAGTAATAACAGCCCCCAGTAATAAGAGCCCCTCTGTGCCAGTAATAACAGCCCCCAGTAATAAGAGCCCCTCTGTGCCAGTAATAAGAGCCCCCAGTAATAAGAGCCCCTCTGTGCCAGTAATAACAGCCCCCAGTAATAAGAGCCCCTCTGTGTCAGTAATAACAGCCCCTCTGTGTCAGTAATAACAGCCCCCAGTAATAAGAGCCCGTCTGTGTCAGTAATAACAGCCCCTCTGTGTCAGTAATAACAGCCCCTCTGTGTCAGTAATAACAGCCTCTGTGTCAGTAATAACAGCCCCTCTGTGTCAGTAATAACAGCCCCTCTGTGTCAGTAATAACAGCCCCTCTGTGCCAGTAATAACAGCCCCACTGTGCCAGTAATAACAGCCCCTCTGTGCCAGTAATAACAGCCCCTCTGTGCCAGTAATAACAGCCCCTCTGTGCCAGTAATAACAGCCCCTCTGTGCCAGTAATAACAGCCCCTCTGTGCCAGTAATAACAGCCCCCTCTGTGCCAGTAATAACAGCCCCCTCTGTGCCAGTAATAACAGCCCCCCCTTTGCCAGTAATAACAGCCCCCTTTGCCAGTAATAACAGCCCCCTTTGCCAGTAATAACAGCCCCCTTTGCCAGTAATAACAGCCCCCCCTTTGCCAGTAATAACAAACAGCCCCCCCCTTTGCCAGTAATAACAAACAGCCCCCCCTTTGCCAGTAATAACAGCCCCTCTGTGTCAGTAATAACAGCCCCCAGTAATAAGAGCCCCTCTGTGTCAGTAATAACAGCCCCCCAGTAATAAGAGCCCCTCTGTGCCAGTAATAACAGCCCCCCAGTAATAAGAGCCCCTCTGTGCCAGTAATAACAGCCCCCAGTAATAAGAGCCCCTCTGTGCCAGTTATAACAGCCCCCAGTAATAAGAGCCCCTCTGTGCCAGTTATAACAGCCCCCAGTAATAAGAGCCCCTCTGTGCCAGTAATAACAGCCCCCAGTAATAAGAGCCCCTCTGTGTCAGTAATAACAGCCCCCAGTAATAAGAGCCCCTCTGTGTCAGTAATAACAGCCCCTCTGTGTCAGTAATAACAGCCCCTCTGTGTCAGTAATAACAGCCCCTCTGTGTCAGTAATAACAGCCCCTCTGTGTCAGTAATAACAGCCCCTCTGTGTCAGTAATAACAGCCCCTCTGTGCCAGTAATAACAGCCCCTCTGTGCCAGTAATAACAGCCCCCCCTTTGCCAGTAATAACAGCCCCCTTTGCCAGTTATAACAGCCCCCTTTGCCAGTAATAACAAACAGCCCCCCTTTGCCAGTAATAACAAACAGCCCCCCTTTGCCAGTAATAACAAACAGCCCCCCTTTGCCAGTAATAACAAACAGCCCCCCCTTTGCCAGTAATAACAAACAGCCCCCCCTTTGCCAGTAATAACAGCCCCTCTGTGTCAGTAATAACAGCCCCTCTGTGTCAGTAATAACAGCCCCTCTGTGCCAGTAATAACAGCCCCTCTGTGCCAGTAATAACAGCCCCTCTGTGCCAGTAATAACAGCCCCTCTGTGCCAGTAATAACAGCCCCTCTGTGCCAGTAATAACAGCCCCTCTGTGCCAGTAATAACAGCCCCTCTGTGCCAGTAATAACAGCCCCTCTGTGCCAGTAATAACAGCCCCTCTGTGCCAGTAATAACAGCCCCCGCCAGTAATAACAGCCCCCCCTTTGCCAGTAATAACAGCCCCCGCCAGTAATAACAGCCCCCCCTTTGCCAGTAATAACAAACAGCCCCCCCCCTTTGCCAGTAATAACAGCCCCCGCCAGTAATTGTACATAATAAAAAAAACAAAAACAAACACATACTTACCTCCATGTCAGTGATGCGATGCAGGCCTCTTCTGGCCTGTGTCCCACGCTGTATGGCTCAGGCAGCGCGATGACGTCATCGCGCCGCCTGCGCTGGCCTCTGATAGGCTGCAGGCACTAGGCCGGCAGCCTATCAGAGGAAGGGAAAGGGACACGCCTCTCCCTCCCCTACCGCAGCACAGGCAGGCATCTGTGTCGCTGTCCTGAGGACGGCGATACAGATGACTGGAGATCAGCGCTTCCACAATGGAAGCGCTCATCTCCCTGTGCCCAGCCGCCGCCGCCAGCTCGCTCGCTGCGCGGGCCACATGACGGCCCGCGGGCCTTGTGTTTGACACCCGTGCTCTATGGGATGGATTCCTAGAAACTTTTCTAATCGCCTGCATTATACGAGTCCAATTCTCCTCCAGCAAGGCCTCTGTCACTCCCTGCATTTTTGCCTCCCATATATAATTCTGATTTTATTGGTTTTCTCTTGTATCAGAATATTATATATATTATAGAAATTTTCTTAGATTCTATTTCAAGTTTGGCTATTCTAATTAATGGCTGGGGAAGGTTATTATATATATATTTCTTTCTTTAAAGTAGCTCTCATTGCATGTTTCAGTTGAAAATAGTGAAAAAAATTCCTATCAGATCTATTTTTCATTTCCTGGAATTCCACTAAATCCCCATTTTCCCATATCTGACCTAGTTTGTAGTTCCATATTTCCACCAGATATATTTTTCTATATTGTGCATTTCTAATAAATAATAATAAATTTTTTGCTTCCAACCAAGATTTCGACCACAATTTAACTCGTAGAGGACCCGCGCCGTACATGTACGGCGCTACCGGACGTGACTTAAAGGGACACTGACAGGCCCAATAAGCATATTTAGCTATATATATGAGTGCACAGGTCTTCTAAAGTGTATTAAAATCGTATAAGTATACCCCCTGTCCACCTTATAAATACAGTAAACTGATGTTTTATAACCTGGTAGAATCGTCTTCTTTTCTGCCCAAGGGGGGCCTTTCAGTTTCACTTGCGCCCAGCCAGCCGCCCCCAACCGCCGTTTTGAAGCGCCGCCCAGCTCATCAATATTCACTTCGCTGGGCGGCTTCTGCTGTCCCCGACTTTACAAGATCCAGAGGCTGAAGCGGCCTCTAAGAAGCAGAGGGGACGCAGGCGCGATGTGATCCCGGCCAGTGAGGGTGCCGGGCGCATGCGCTGAAGATGAAATGGAGGCCAATGCCCATAGCTTTGTATTGGGCATGCGCCGGATCTTGTAAAGTCGGGGACAGCAGAAGCCGCCCAGCGAAGTGAATATTGATGAGCTGGGCGGCGCTTGAAAACGGCGGTTTGGGGGGCTGGCTGGGCGCAAGTGAAACTGAAACGCCGCCCCTTGGGCAGAAAGAAGACGATTCTACCAGGTTATAAAACATCAGTTTACTTTATTTATAAGGTGGACAGGGGGTATACTTATGATTTTAATACACTTTAGAAGACCTGTGCAGTCATATATATAGCTAAATATGCTTATTGGGCCTGTCAGTGTCCCTTTAAGGACCAGCGGCGTACATGTACGGCGCGAGGTCCGCCGGGCTCTGGGGAAAATTCGCAGGGGGACCAAATCGCGATGGCTGCTCTTACCGACATGCATCCATGCCGTGTAAGTGCAGCATCGGTTATTTCGTTCCCCCCCTGCAGCTCCGTGCGCTGCGATTGGACGATCATTGATGACTGCACATCGCAGCGCCTGAAGCACATGTAAGCTGCGGGGAGGGTCGGGGGAAGGTGGCCGGTGCTGAACTGGTCAGCATCGGTCACCTCCGAGGTGAGGCAGGGGACACCAGTGTTTTGGGTCCCCTGCCAGCGCTGCGATTGGCTGGAACAATGGTCCAGCCAATGGCAGCACTATAGCTGCACAGGAAAGGGCAGAACCTCCCTGCATGCAGCCATTCTAGCCGGTAACTGCATGCTGAGAGGTTCTGTGCTTCTCTGTGCTCGATCTGCTGGGATTTGTGGTTCTATCACAGCTTTCACTGCCTTTACTGCTCCTGAATAGAAGAACAACAACTGGCACATCTGCTGCAGTGATTTTATTTAAAAAAAAAATTCTGCAGCAGAAGTTCCAGATCCCTAATACACCCCCCTAATCCCTGTCCCTATCCCCCATCTCCCTCCTCCTCTTCCTCCCCACCACTTCCGTCTGATTTTGCCTGCGGCGAAGAAGTTTTAGGGTTTTTTTTTGTCACTTTTATAAAAAAAAAAATCCTGCTCTGCACAACTTTTTCTGTGTGTGAGCCGTGAACGCCAAGTGCTGATCAGTCCGTACTTCACTGCTCAGCACCTGGCACAGATATATATATTTTTTTCATCTGTCACTCTTTTTTTTAATTTTTTTTTAGAAGTAATAGTGTGTGTGTATATATATATATATATATATATATATATATACACACATACATACATACATATATACAAACCGGATTCCAAAAAAGTTGGGACACTATACAAATCCCGAATAAAAACTGAATGCAATGATGTGGAGGTGCCAACTTCTAATATTTTAGTCAGAATAGAACATTAATTTACGGAACAAAAGTTTAAACTGACAAAATGTACCATTTTAAGGGAAAAATATGTTGAATCAGAATTTCATGGTGTCAACAAATCCCCAAAAAGTTGGGACAAGGCCATTTTAACCATTGTGTGGCATCTCCCCTTCTTCTTACAACACTCAACAGATGTCTGGGGACCGAGGAGACCAGTTTCTCAAGTTTAGAAATAGGAATGCTCTCCCATTCTTGTCTAATACAGGCCTCTAACTGTTCAATCGTCTTGGGCCTTCTTTGTTGCACCTTCCTCTTTATGATGCGCCAAATGTTCTCTATAGGTGAAAGATCTGGACTGCAGACTGGCCATTTCAGTACCCGGATCCTTCTCCTACGCAGCCATGATGTTGTGATTGATGCAGAATGTGGTCTGGCATTATCTTGTTGAAAAATGCAGGGTCTTCCCTGAAAGAGATGACGTCTGGATGGGAGCATATGTTGTTCTAGAACCTGAATATACTTTTCTGCATTGATGGTGCCTTTCCAGACATGCAAGCTGCCCATGCCA
This sequence comes from Bufo bufo, assembly GCF_905171765.1. Taxonomy (NCBI): domain Eukaryota; kingdom Metazoa; phylum Chordata; class Amphibia; order Anura; family Bufonidae; genus Bufo; species Bufo bufo. The sequence goes on from NW_024400323.1 coordinate 22,754, forward strand.
CACGCACTCATGCAACCCCATACCATCAGAGATGCAGGCTTCTGAACTGAGCGTTGATAACAACTTGGGTTGTCCTTGTCCTCTTTGGTCTGGATGACATGGCGTCCCAGATTTCCAAAAAGAACTTTGAATCGTGACTCGTCTGACCACAGAACAGTCTTCCATTTTGCCACACTCCATTTTAAATGATCCCTGGCCCAGTGAAAAAGCCTGAGCTTGTGGATCTTGCTTAGAAATGGCTTCTTCTTTGCACTGTAGAGTTTCAGCTGGCAACGGCGGATGGCACAGTGGATTGTGTTCACTGACAATGGTTTCTGGAAGTATTCCTGAGCCCATTCTGTGATTTCCTTTACAGTAGCATTCCTGTTTGTGGTGCAGTGTCGTTTAAGGGCCCGGAGATCAGGGGCATCCAGTATGGTTTTACGGCCTTGACCCTTACGCACAGAGATTGTTCCAGATTCTCTGAATCTTCGGATGATGTTATGCACAGTTGATGATGATAGATGCAAAGTCTTTGCAATTTTTCGCTGGGTAACACCTTTCTGATATTGCTCCACTATCTTTCTGCGCAACATTGTCGGAATTGGTGATCCTCTACCCATCTTGGCTTCTGAGAGACACTGCCACTCTGAGAAGCTCTTTTTATACCCAATCATGTTGCCAATTGACCTAATTAGTGTTAATTGGTCTTCCAGCTCTTCGTTATGCTCAAATTTACTTTTTCCAGCCTCTTATTGCTACTTGTCCCAACTTTTTTGGGATTTGTTGACACCGTGAAAATTGGAATCAGCGTATTTTTCCTTTAAAATGATACATTTACTCGGATTAAACGTTTGATCTGTCATCTACGTTCTATTACAAATAAAATATTGACATTTGCCATCTCCACATCATTGCATTCAGTTTTTATTCACAATTTGTTTAGTGTCCCAACTTTTTTGGAATCCGGTTTGTGTGTGTGTATATATATATATATATATATATATATATATATATATATATATATATATATATATATTACAGTACAGACCAAAAGTTTGGACACACCTTCTCATTCAAAGAGTTTTCTTTATTTTCATGACTATGAAAATTGTAGATTCACACTAAAGGCATCAAAACAATGAATTAACACATGTGGAATTATATACATAACAAACAAGTGTGAAACAACTGAAAATATGTCATATTCTAGGTTCTTCAAAGTAGCCACCTTTTGCTTTGATTACTGCTTTGCACACTCTTGGCATTCTCTTGATGAGCTTCAAGAGGTAGTCCCCTGAAATGGTTTTCACTTCACAGGTGTGCCCTGTCAGGTTTAATAAGTGGGATTTCTTGCCTTATAAATGGGGTTGGGACCATCAGTTGCGTTGAGGAGAAGTCAGGTGGATACACAGCTGATAGTCCTACTGAATAGACTGTTAGAATTTGTATTATGGCAAGAAAAAAGCAGCTAAGTAAAGAAAAAAGAGGTGAAATAAAAGGTCAGTCAGTCAGCCGAAAAATTGGGAAAACTTTGAAAGTAAGGGCTATTTGACCATGAAGGAGAGTGATGGGGTGCTGCGCCAGATGACCTGGCCTCCACAGTCACTGGACCTGAACCCAATCGAGATGGTTTGGGGTGAGCTGGACCGCAGTGTGAAGGCAAAAGGGCCAACAAGTGCTAAGCATCTCTGGGAACTCCTTCAAGACTGTTGGAAGACCATTTCAGGGGACTACCTCTTGAAGCTCATCAAGAGAATGCCAAGAGTGTGCAAAGCAGTAATCAAAGCAAAAGGTGGCTACTTTGAAGAACCTAGAATATGACATATTTTCAGTTGTTTCACACTTGTTTGTTATGTATATAATTCCACATGTGTTAATTCATAGTTTTGATGCCTTCATAGTCATGAAAATAAAGAAAACTCTTTGAATGAGAAGGTGTGTCCAAACTTTTGGTCTGTACTATATATATATATATATATATATATATATACATATACATACAGTGGGATGCGAAAGTTTGGGCAACCTTGTTAATCGTCATGATTTTCCTGTATAAATCGTTGGTTGTTACGATAAAAAATGTCAGTTAAATATATCATATAGGAGACACACACAGTGATATTTGAGAAGTGAAATGAAGTTTATTGGATTTACAGAAAGTGCTATAATTGTTTAAACAAAATTAGGCAGGTGCATAAATTTGGGCACGGTTGTCATTTTATTGATTCCAAAACCTTTAGAACTAATTATTGGAACTCAAATTGGCTTGGTAAGCTCAGTGACCCATGACCTACATACACAGGTGAATCCAATTATGAGAAAGAGTATTTAAGGGGGTCAATTGTAAGTTTCCCTCCTCTTTTAATTTTCTCTGAAGAGTAGCAACATGGGGGTCTCAAAACAACTCTCAAATGACCTGAAGACAAAGATTGTTCACCATCATGGTTTAGGGGAAGGATACAGAAAGCTGTCTCAGAGATTTCCGTTGTCTGTTTCCACAGTTAGGAACATATTGAGGAAATGGAAGACCACAGGCTCAGTTCAAGTTAAGGCTCGAAGTGGCAGACCAAGAAAAATCTCGGATAGACAGAAGCGACGAATGGTGAGAACAGTCAGAGTCAACCCACAGACCAGCACCAAAGACCTACAACATCATCTTGCTGCAGATGGAGTCACTGTGCATCGTTCAACCATTCGGCGCACTTTACACAAGGAGATGCTGTATGCGAGAGTGATGCAGAGGAAGCCTTTTCTCCTCCCACAGCACAAAAAGTGCCGCTTGAGGTGGGCTAAAGCACATTTGGACAAGCCAACTTCATTTTGGAATAAGGTGCTGTGGACTGATGAAACTAAAATTGAGTTATTTGGCCATAACAAGGGGCGTTATGCATGGAGGAAAAAGAGCATAGCATTCCAAGAAAAACACCTGCTACCTACAGTAAACTATGGTGGTGGTTCCATCATGCTGTGGGGCTGTGTGGCCAGTGCAGGGACTGGGAATCTTGTCAAAGTTGAGGGACGCATGGATTCCACTCAGTATCAGCAGATTCTGGAGATCAATGTCCAGGAATCGGTGACAAATCTGAAGCTGCGCCGGGGCTGGATCTTTCAACAAGACAACGACCCTAAACACTGCTCAAAATCCACTAAGGCATTTATGCAGAGGAACAAGTACAACGTTCTGGAATGGCCATCTCAGTCCCCAGACCCGAATATAATTGAAAACTGTGGTGTGACTTAAAGAGAGCTGTCCATGCTCGGAAGCCATCAAACCTGAATGAACTAAAGATGTTTTGTAAAGAGGATTGGTCCAAAATACCTTCAACCAGAATCCAGACTCTCATTGGAACCTACAGGAAGCGTTTAGAGGCTGTAATTTCTGCAAAAGGAGGGTCTACTAAATATTGATTTCATTTCTTTTTTGTGGTGCCCAAATTTATGCACCTGCCTAATTTTGTTTAAACAATTATAGCACACTTTCTGTAAATCCAATAAACTTAATTTCACTTCTCAGATATCACTGTGTATGTCTCCTATATGATATATTTAACTGACATTTTGTATCGTAACAACCAACGATTTATACAGGAAAATCATGACGATTAACAAGGTTGCCCAAACTTTCGCATCCCACTGTGTATATATATATATATATATATATATATATATATATATATATATATAGAACACAAAAATCGGACTGCACTCCAAGCAACTCTTCAGAAAATGTGTTTATTCACCCATTTGGTGGCAAAAGCGACGTTTCGGCTCAAGCATGAGCCTTTCTTGCTTGAGAAAGGCTCATGCTTGAGCCGAAACGTCGCTTTTGCCACCAAATGGGTGAATAAACACATTTTCTGAAGAGTTGCTTGGAGTGCAGTCCGATTTTTGTTCTCTATAAGTGGGTAAGCACCTTTTACCGTACTTGGACATTGCACCCGTCCCGTTTTTCCATACTTCCTAGGGTGGTGCTGCCAGTGTTTTTTGGGGCGGCAAAATGCCTTGTTTGCCTAGTTAGTTAACGTACACAAATACTTGCCGATCGATCCGATCCTTCACTATGCCGCTGCGAGCGGCAGCATCGCCGGCGCCGCATAGTGAAGGAGTGACTTACCACTTACCACCTCCTCCCTCCTCCTCCCGACCCCTCCCGACCCCAGGTGTTTCCGGAATTTTTACCTACCCGGCCTTGCTACCCACGTCACTTCCAGTAGTGACGTGGGAGGTGCGTCTCTTCCCTCCGCTCCTGACTGGCTCTGCTGGGGGTTTGTCGGTGCAGGCCCCGTAGCAGAATATTCCGGCCCAGTGCGCATGCCCGAAGCGCAGTAGGAGCCGTAGTAGCAGAAAATTCCGGCTCCTACTGCGCCTGCGCCGAGTCGTCTTATTTGCGCATGCGCAGTGGGTCAGAATATTCACAACACAAGCGGCAGCCACAGCCAGCCGGGAAAAGTCTGCCCAGACGGTCGACTGGCTTCCTCCTCACACAGTTGGCCACTTTGCCTGACTCCTGGCCTACCTACCCTGCGAGGAGTGACCAGGTCAAGGCAGAGGAACAAACAGGAGTGAGTGAGACAAGAGAGTTAAAAAGCAAATAGTGCACGTGCACAGTGAGAGTGAGACTCATAAATAAAGGTGGGATGTCACGTCAGACTGTCTATAGTGGCCCTGGCCTCTCCTTGAGGCTGCCCCATACAGACTGTATGGCCTGGGGCAGCCTCGAGGAGAGGCCAGGGTCACCATAGACAGTCTGACATGTGACATCCCACCTTTTATTTATGATACAGACACAGTGCACTATTTGCTTGTGGCAGCCGGGCAGCCCCCAATCCCCCATACAGTATAACGTCTCCTTGTGGCTGCCCCCGCCCCCCATACAGTATAACGTCTCCTTGTGGCTGCCACAGTGCCCCATACAGTATAACGTCTCGTTGAGGCTTCCCCCATACGGTATAACGTCTCCTTGAGGCTGCCCCATACGGTATAACGTCTCCTTGAGGCTGCCCCCATACAGTATAAGGTCTCCTTGAGGCTGCCCCATGCAGTACAACATCTCCTTGTGGCTGCTTCATACAGTATAACGTCTCCTTGAGGCTGCCCCATACAGTATAACCTTTTGTCAAGGACAAATCTGTATTTCTCTCCCAGGTAAGGGAGAAAAAAATAGAAAAGAAGCGCACAATAGGGTAATATTGTTAAAACAACAGATATAAAATAGTGGGAATTTATCCACACTCACCTTGTAGGGTTGCGCTTAAATAGGCACAACTCTACTGTAAACTTAGTAGTAATGGAGTCTTCTTGCCAGGATTGCAGCCGCAGATTAGTTTGTTCTTTTTGGTAAGGTGTCCAATCCCCCAAAAAAGAAGTAAATTGTGATAGAAAAACGGAGAAAGAAGAGGTTTCTGCCTCGGCGCAAAATCACTGGAGTAGACGATCTTTATGCAAAAGCTATTCTTGATTTAATAGAAACAACGCGTTTCGGGGATTAAAAACTCCCCTTCATCAGGTTTCATAATGATACAATAAAAATACAGAAAGGTACATATTTATAGATACAGCATATTGAAAAAACCGCCAAAAAGATGCACCTGGGTGACGCCCCCTAAGGGGAGGGGCCACCCCCAGGTGTCATCCAATGTGCATCTACAGTTTCTGTACAAGCAAACAGTATTGTGGGTGTATGGAGATTCCTAAGGGGTTAGGGCTAAAACCGCTGGTGTATTTATAAAGATCGCTTTATTCATAGCTGGTTTGTTATTGAGACAAAACTCTGTCACGTGATCGCAAATACAAGCGGTCACGTGACATAAGAGGCAGGAAGTAAAATCAGCCTCTAGTGTTTTCTATACCTCTCCCGTCGCTAGGGAGAGAGAGGCTCGCAGTGCCGGTGCCTAGTATGTATATTGCGCTTCCGTGTTAGTTGTTAAGGGGCGGTCATTGTATTTGGTGACGTCAGGGGTCACATGATCGGTCCTTTTTCGTTGTTCTCTGATTTGTTTGCCGATCCTATATTTGTCTCACAGTGATATTTGTCTCTGTTCATTTAGAGCTCTATTGGATTTGTAGCCCATGACACAATATATAATATATACAGGGAGTGCAGAATTATTAGGCAAGTTGTATTTTTGAGGATTAATTTTATTATTGAACAACAACCATGTTTTCAATGAACCCAAAAAACTCATTAATATCAAAGCTGAATATTTTTGGAAGTAGTTTTTAGTTTCTTTTTAGTTTTAGCTATTTTAGGGGGATATCTGTGTGTGCAGGTGACTATTACTGTGCATAATTATTAGGCAACTTAACAAAAAACAAATATATATACCCATTTCAATTATTTATTTTTACCAGTGAAACCAATATAACATCTCAACATTCACAAATATACATTTCTGACATTCAAAAACAAAACAAAAACAAATCAGTGACCAATATCGCCACCTTTCTTTGCAAGGACACTTAAAAGCCTGCCATCCATGGATTCTGTCAGTGTTTTGATCTGTTCACCATCAACATTGCGTGCAGCAGCAACCACAGCCTCCCAGACACTGTTCAGAGAGGTGTACTGTTTTCCCTCCTTGTAAATCTCACATTTGATGATGGGGTTCAGATCAGGTGAACAAGGAGGCCATGTCATTAGATTTTCTTCTTTTATACCCTTTCTTGCCAGCCACGCTGTGGAGTACTTGGACGCGTGTGATGGAGCATTGTCCTGCATGAAAATCATGTTTTTCTTGAAGGATGCAGACTTCTTCCTGTACCACTGCTTGAAGAAGGTGTCTTCCAGAAACTGGCAGTAGGACTGGGAGTTGAGCTTGACTCCATCCTCAACCCGAAAAGGCCCCACAAGCTCATCTTTGATGATACCAGCCCAAACCAGTACTCCACCTCCACCTTGCTGGCGTCTGAGTCGGACTGGAGCTCTCTGCCCTTTACCAGTCCGGCCACGGGCCCATCCATCTGGCCCATCAAGACTCACTCTCATTTCATCAGTCCATAAAACCTTAGAAAAATCAGCCTTGAGATATTTCTTGGCCCAGTCTTGACGTTTCAGCTTGTGTGTCTTGTTCAGTGGTGGTCGTCTTTCAGCCTTTCTTACCTTGGCCATGTCTCTGAGTATTGCACACCTTGTGCTTTTGGGCACTCCAGTGATGTTGCAGCTCTGAAATATGGCCAAACTGGTGGCAAGTGGCATCTTGGCAGCTGCACGCTTGACTTTTCTCAGTTCATGGGCAGTTATTTTGCGCCTTGGTTTTTCCACACGCTTCTTGCGACCCTGTTGACTATTTTGAATAAAACGCTTGATTGTTCGATGATCACGCTTCAGAAGCTTTGCAATTTTAAGAGTGCTGCATCCCTCTGCAAGATATCTCACTATTTTTGACTTTTCTGAGCCTGTCAAATCCTTCTTTTGACCCATTTTGCCAAAGGAAAGGAAGTTGCCTAATAATTATGCACACCTAATATAGGGTGTTGATGTCATTAGACCACACCCCTTCTCATTACAGAGATGCACATCACCTAATATGCTTAATTGGTAGTAGGCTTTCGAGCCTATACAGCTTGGAGTAAGACAACATGCATAAAGAGGATGATGTGGTCAAAATACTCATTTGCCTAATAATTCTGCACGCAGTGTATATATAGATAAAACTCAATCAAGAGATAAAAAACAATAAAAATCAAGATAAAAATCAGGTAGAACATTCGATTAAAATTGTTCAGAGCAATCGAATAATATAAGAATAAATAGATAAATACATAAATAAAATAAATAAATAAAATGAAGTAAATAGATATTTTGCATAGTATCCCTGCTGGGCAAACCTCATCTATATCATTATAAACAATGCAAATGATTATAGATAGCCTTGCAATGAATAGGCTGTCTGTCTGCATGAAATCGGAGATATAGTCAACTGGTAAATGAATGTTAATAATTATTTTTTATAATTTTTATATATTATAGACATTTTATAAGTTAATTTCAAAGGCCTCATTTAGCCCATAGGGATTCAGGCTATTAAGTTTAAATATCCAGTACATCTCACAACGTCTGAGATATTGGACATCTTTCTGGAGGTGAATTGGGATATACTCAATGGGTGTTACCGTGAACCCAACACTGGTACCATCGTGGTGTTCGGCCGCATGTCTAGATACGCTGTGCTTCATGAATTTTTTCTTAATATTTGAACGGTGCTTATTAAAACGGTTCCGTAGAGTTTGTATGGTGCGGCCCACATACTGCAGGTGACAGGGACACTCAAGGACATAAATTACATAGCTGGAGTTGCAAGTTAAATGGTGTTGTATTAGAAAGGACTCTCCAGTCGTGTGGCTATGGAAAGATGATCTTTGAAAAATATTATTACAGCATAAACATCTACGGTGACCGCATTTAAGCTACCGTTAGGGGCTCTAATGTCCATACCCTGTTCATTATTTGGATGTAGAGCTGGTCTTAGTTTGCTAGGTGCCAGAAGGTTTTTCAAAGTCTTCGCTCTTCTGTATGTGAAGCGTGGGGTATCTGGAATAATCTGACTTAGTATAGGGTCTCTTTTCAAAATATACCAATATTTCCCCAAGGTTGCCTTTATGGCGGTATGTTTCTGGTTATAGGTTGTCACAAAATTGTAGCAGTAGGACTCGAGATCAGTTTTCTCCCCTCTTTTCTTAGTTGGAGCCAGACATTCTAATTGTGTTAGTGTTTTGGCTCTATCAATGGCACCCATTATGATATTATTTGGGTACGAAAACCCACGAAAAGAAAAAACTCAGAAGAGGATGCCGAGCGGGAAAAAACAAAAACAAAAATAAAAAGGAAAGTCTGATGGTGACGCAAAATCCAAAATTCACTGGGTATCTTTAACTTATCATCATATACTCTAAATAATGCAGAAATTGCAGTATTATCTAAAGGCCTGTCATTTTGCCCAACAAGCAAAATAAATGAATTCGATCTGTTTTTAGACTTAAACCGGTTCATTAAAAAACTCGCTTTGAAAAGACACTTTAAAATGCTAGAAAATACAACTACGAAAAACCCTGAAACAGTAACTAATACTACTCCAATGTCCGAGGGAGATGATGTGAAAGCCATCCCATCAGGTCTTAAACCACCGTCTAGTTTCTATCCCATACACCACAAGGGAAACTTCCTGGACACATTCTACTCCCTAGTGTCCAATGACTTTAGACAAATTAATCAAGGATCCCCACCACACCCTCACAAAAAACATAACCTCAAACCATGTGAGAAAACAGCTCTTAAAAGCTGACAAAGGAGGCGGAATTGTCATTCAAAATAGAGAGGAGTACCTAAAAGAAGCCCTGAATATACTCTCAAACACTAACTACTACCAACCACTCTCCGAGGACCCGTCTAGCAAAGATAGAGAAGACTTTGAGGGATTAATTAAATCAGCAGCTAGAGTTCTCGACAAAAAAGAGAAAGAATATATTCTAGTAAAAGAATCGACACTTGCAACATTCTACCATCTTCCAAAAATCCATAAAGACCCAGTAAATCCCCCAGGCAGACCTATTATCTCCGGAGTGACTTCACTCACCCGTAAGCTCTCTCATTATATTGATGTACACATCCAGAAATACGTTCTAACCTTAAAATCATATCTAAAGGACTCTCCATCCCTTATAACATCTATAAAAGATTTGGAATGGAAAGAAAGTTACCATTGGCTGACATTAGACGTTTCAGCCCTTTACACAAACATATCCCACAAACTGGGATTACAGTGTGTTTCTGCTTTTCTAAACAACGATTCGGAAATGCCTCTAGAACAAAAAACCTTTATCACAAATGGTATAGAATTCATTTTAACCCACAACTCATTTACTTTTCAAGACCAGATCTACAAACAAACAAGGGGAACCGCGATGGGGACGCGTTTCGCACCAAGTCTAGCGAACCTTTTCATGGGAATATTTGAAGAAACTTACATCTATCAAAGTAATTTCTGGCCAAATATCATCTTCTTTAAAAGATACATCGATGATCTTATTTTCATCTGGGATGGCGAGAAATCCACCATTGATGATTTCATATCGCACCTCAATGCCAACAACTGGGGCATCTCATTTATAGGTACATCAAATAGGAAGACGATTGAATTCCTAGATCTGGAGTTTTTCGTCCTAAATAATGAAATAAATACCCGTACTTTTTTCAAAAAGGTAGATAGCAACAGCTATCTCAGTTTTGACAGTATACACTACAGGAAATGGAAGGCAAATATTCCATTCAGTCAGTTTAAACACATTCGGCGCAACTGTACACTGGATACAGACTTCATCACCCAAAGCAATATCCTCACATCCAGGTTTAGACAAAAAGGGTACCCAAATAATATCATAATGGGTGCCATTGATAGAGCCAAAACACTAACACAATTAGAATGTCTGGCTCCAACTAAGAAAAGAGGGGAGAAAACTGATCTCGAGTCCTACTGCTACAATTTTGTGACAACCTATAACCAGAAACATACCGCCATAAAGGCAACCTTGGGGAAATATTGGTATATTTTGAAAAGAGACCCTATACTAAGTCAGATTATTCCAGATACCCCACGCTTCACATACAGAAGAGCGAAGACTAGCACCTAGCAAACTAAGACCAGCTCTACATCCAAATAATGAACAGGGTATGGACATTAGAGCCCCTAACGGTAGCTTTAAATGCGGTCACCGTAGATGTTTATGCTGTAATAATATTTTTCAAAGATCATCTTTCCATAGCCACACGACTGGAGAGTCCTTTCTAATACAACACCATTTAACTTGCAACTCCAGCTATGTAATTTATGTCCTTGAGTGTCCTTGTCACCTGCAGTATGTGGGCCGCACCATACAAACTCTACGGAACCGTTTTAATAAGCACCGTTCAAATATTAAGAAAAAATTCATGAAGCACAACGTATCTAGACATGCGTCCGAACACCACGATGGTACCAGTGTTGGGTTCACGGTAACACCCATTGAGTATATCCCAATTCACCTCCAGAAAGATGTCCAATATCTCAGACGTTGTGAGATGTACTGGATATTTAAACTTAATAGCCTGAATCCCTATGGGCTAAATGAGGCCTTTGAAATTAACTTATAAAATGTCTATAATATATAAAAATTATAAAAAATAATTATTAACATTCATTTACCAGTTGACTATATCTCCGATTTCATGCAGACAGACAGCCTATTCATTGCAAGGCTATCTATAATCATTTGCATTGTTTATAATGATATAGATGAGGTTTGCCCAGCAGGGATACTATGCAAAATATCTATTTACTTCATTTTATTTATTTATTTTATTTATGTATTTATCTATTTATTCTTATATTATTCGATTGCTCTGAACAATTTTAATCGAATGTTCTACCTGATTTTTATCTTGATTTTTATTGTTTTTTATCTCTTGATTGAGTTTTATCTATATATATATTATATATTGTGTCATGGGCTACAAATCCAATAGAGCTCTAAATGAACAGAGACAAATATCACTGTGAGACAAATATAGGATCGGCAAACAAATCAGAGAACAACGAAAAAGGACCGATCATGTGACCCCTGACGTCACCAAATACAATGACCGCCCCTTAACAACTAACACGGAAGCGCAATATACATACTAGGCACCGGCACTGTGAGCCTCTCTCTCCCTAGCGACGGGAGAGGTATAGAAAACACTAGAGGCTGATTTTACTTCCTGCCTCTTATGTCACGTGACCGCTTGTATTTGCGATTACGTGACAGAGTTTTGTCTCAATAACAAACCAGCTATGAATAAAGCGATCTTTATAAATACACCAGCGGTTTTAGCCCTAACCCCTTAGGAATCTCCATACACCCACAATACTGTTTGCTTGTACAGAAACTGTAGATGCACATTGGATGACACCTGGGGGTGGCCCCTCCCCTTAGGGGGCGTCACCCAGGTGCATCTTTTTGGCGGTTTTTTCGATATGCTGTATCTATAAATATGTACCTTTCTGTATTTTTATTGTATCATTATGAAACCTGATGAAGGGGAGTTTTTAATCCCCGAAACGCGTTGTTTCTATTAAATCAAGAATAGCTTTTGCATAAAGATCGTCTACTCCAGTGATTTTGCGCCGAGGCAGAAACCTCTTCTTTCTCCGTTTTTCTATCACCATACAGTATAACGTCTCCTTGAGGCTGCCCCCATACAGTATAACGTCTCCTTGTGGCTGCCCCATACAGTATAACGTCTCCTTGAGGCTGCCCCATACAGTATAATGTCTCCTTGTGTTTTTTTTTCTTTTAAACGGGTATTTATCGTGGTATATATCGTTATCGCAATACATTTCTTAATATTGTTATGCAAAACAGGAAAGGGTGGAGCCTAAAGAGGAAGGGGTGGGGTTTACATAGGAAAGGGTTTGGCCATGACAGGAAGGGGTGGGTCAAATTTATATTAGGGGGGTTGCCCGAGTTTAGTGTCGCCTAGGGCAGCACAAAACCTAGATACACCACTGTAATATATATATATATATATATATATATATATATATATATATATATATATACACTACGTGCAGAATTATTAGGCAAATGAGTATTTTGACCACATCATCCTCTTTATGCATGTTGTCTTACTCCAAGCTGTATAGGCTCGAAAGCCTACTACCAATTAAGCATATTTGGTGATGTGCATCTCTGTAATGAGAAGGGGTGTGGTCTAATGACATCAACACCCTATATTAGGTGTGCATAATTATTAGGCAACTTCCTTTCCTTTGGCAAAATGGGTCAAAAGAAGGACTTGACAGGCTCAGAAAAGTCAAAAATAGTGAGATATCTTGCAGAGGGATGCAGCACTCTTAAAATTGCAAAGCTTCTGAAGCGTGATCATCGAACAATCAAGCGTTTCATTCAAAATGGTCAACAGGGTCGCAAGAAGCGTGTGGAAAAAGCAAGGCGCAAAATAACTGCCCATGAACTGAGAAAAGTCAAGCGTGCAGCTGCCAAGATGCCACTTGCCACCAGTTTGGCCATATTTCAGAGCTGCAACATCACTGGAGTGCCCAAAAGCACAAGGTGTGCAATACTCAGAGACATGGCCAAGGTAAGAAAGGCTGAAAGACGACCACCACTGAACAAGACACACAAGCTGAAACGTCAAGACTGGGCCAAGAAATATCTCAAGACTGATTTTTCTAAGGTTTTATGGACTGATGAAATGAGAGTGAGTCTTGATGGGCCAGATGGATGGGCCCGTGGCTGGATTGGTAAAGGGCAGAGAGCTCCAGTCCGACTCAGACGCCAGCAAGGTGGAGGTGGAGTACTGGTTTGGGCTGGTATCATCAAAGATGAGCTTGTGGGGCCTTTTCGGGTTGAGGATGGAGTCAAGCTCAACTCCCAGTCCTACTGCCAGTTTCTGGAAGACACCTTCTTCAAGCAGTGGTACAGGAAGAAGTCTGCATCCTTCAAGAAAAACATGATTTTCATGCAGGACAATGCTCCATCACACGCGTCCAAGTACTCCACAGCGTGGCTGGCAAGAAAGGGTATAAAAGAAGAAAATCTAATGACATGGCCTCCTTGTTCACCTGATCTGAACCCCATTGAGAACCTGTGGTCCATCATCAAATGTGAGATTTACAAGGAGGGAAAACAGTACACCTCTCTGAACAGTGTCTGGGAGGCTGTGGTTGCTGCTGCACGCAATGTTGATGGTGAACAGATCAAAACACTGACAGAATCCATGGATGGCAGGCTTTTGAGTGTCCTTGCAAAGAAAGGTGGCTATATTGGTCACTGATTTGTTTTTGTTTTGTTTTTGAATGTCAGAAATGTATATTTGTGAATGTTGAGATGTTATATTGGTTTCACTGGTAAAAATAAATAATTGAAATGGGTATATATTTGTTTTTTGTTAAGTTGCCTAATAATTATGCACAGTAATAGTCACCTGCACACACAGATATCCCCCTAAAATAGCTAAAACTAAAAACAATCGCTTGAGAAAGGCTCACACACATTGAGCCGAAACGTCGCTTGTCCCATATGGGTAATTAAAGATTTTTTCTTCTTTTACTTTCTGGAGTGCTGCCCTTTTTGTCATTTTTATCTATTTGGATTGGCTTTTATGCACACTGGGCCAGCTGCACCCGCATTTTTTCCATTGACGGTGCTGCCACTGAACTCTTTTGTTTTTATATATATATATATATATATATATATATATATATATATATATATGTTAATTTTTAGCTAGTGTTTGTTTTTG
>NW_024400324.1:0-36738 GCF_905171765.1 Bufo bufo
AGGGACTGAGCTCCACCTAGGCCACGTGAACGATGAATGTGATGTCATATGGCCTAGTAAGAGACTGTGTCACTCGCAAAGCACAGCAGCCTCTTCATACAGAAAAAAAACTAAACTAAAATGGAGGGAGCGGACAGATTGCCCCTACCCCTCTACAGTAATGCTGGCCACTGACCAGCAGCGGGCCGTTCTGTGTGGGTGGCACTAGCATGGCCACGTCCACGCTCCCAGCTGCACTTCTTCCAGCCTCTAAGGCCAATATTTCGGAGCATGAATGTATGGAGCTTCCTTCAACTGCTGGACTGCACTCATGTGCCCACTCTCGCCCAATCACCTGGCTTGCTCCTTCAGCTGGTAACCACCATTCTAGGTCTGATAAGTGTTATTTTGAAATTCAGCAGAAGACATTGCAATAGTATATGGGGGCAACACGGACACATTATACTGCGTCTCCTTGTTGCCCCCATACAAAATAATATCTCCTTGTAGTCCCCATACAGTATAATATCTCCTTGTAGCCGCCATACAGTATAATGTCTTCTTGTAGCCACCATACAGTATAATGTCTCCTTGTAGCCCCCATACAGTATGACGTCCCCTTGTAGCCCCCATACAGTATGACGTCCCCTTGTAGCCCCCATACAGTATGACGTCCCCTTGTAGCCCCCATACAGTATGATGTCCCCTTGTAGCCCCCATACAGTATAACGCCTCTGCCTTTCTCCCATACAGTATGTCTCCTGGTTGCCCCCATACAGTATGACGTCTCCTTGTAGCCCCCATACAGTATGACGTCCCCTTGTAGCCCCCAAACAGTATGATGTCCCCTTGTAGCCCCCATACAGTATAATATCTCCTTGTAGCCCCCATACAGTATAATGTCTCTGCCTTGCCCCCATACAGTATAATGTCTCCTTGTGGCCCCCATACTGTATGATGTCCCCTTGTTGCCCCCATACAGTATAATGTCCCCTTGTTGCCCCCATACAGTATAATGTCTCCTTGTGGCCCCCATACAGTATAATGTCTCCTTGTGGCCCCCATACAGTATAATGTCTCATTGTTTCCTCCATACAGTATAATGTCCTTGTTTCCTCCATGCAGTATAATGTCTACTTGTTTCCTCTATGCAGTATAATGTCCTTGTTTCCTCCATACAGTATAATGTCTCCTTGTGGCCCCCATACAGTATAATGTCTCCTTGTGGCCCCCATACTGTATAATGTCACCTTGTTTTCCCCCATACAGTATAATGTCTCCTTGTGACCCCCATACAGTATAATATCTCATTGTGGTCCCCTTACAGTATAATGTCTCCTTGTTGCCCTCATACTGTATAAGGTCACCTTATTTTCCCCCATAGAGTATAATGTCTCTACGTTGCCACCATACTGTATAATGTCACCTTGTTTTCCCCATACAGTATAATGTCGCCTTGTGGCCCCCATACAGTATAGTGGCGGCCATACAGTATAATGTCTCCTTGTTGCGCCCATACAGTATAATGTCTTCTTGTGGCCCCCATACAGTATAATGTCTCCTTGTTGCGCCCATGCAGTATAATGTCTCCTTGTTTCCTCCATGCAGTATAATGTCTCCTTGTTTCCTCCATGCAGTATAATGTCTCCTTGTTTCCTCCATGCAGTATAATGTCTCCTTGTTTCCTCCATGCAGTATAATGTCTCCTTGTTTCCTCCATGCAGTATAATGTCTCCTTGTTGCTCCCATATATTATAATTTCTCCTTGTAGCCTTTATAGGACAGCACGGCTGGGCCAGAGGTCCCTGGGGTGCCTGAGGACCAGACAGGACAGTGGAAGTCTCCATTATCCGGTACAGGATATGTAAATACTGTTTTAATCAAATCATTTTTATGAGTTTTCTTTTCTTTCTTTTTTTTTCTATCACATCATGTATCTTCACATATATTTACATATACACATATATTTTTATAATAAAAAAAGAAGACACAACAAATTACTTTATACATTTTCCCATCTCACCCTATCCTATCCCAACATACTCAAACTTATGCCTCATTCACACGTCAGTGTTTTGGTCAGTGATTTTCATCAGTGATTGTGAGCCCAAACCAGGTGCGACTCAAAACACAGAACAGGGGCAGATCTTTCCCTTATACCTTATGTCTGTGGAGGCTCCAATCCTGGTTTTGGCTCACAATCACTGATGGAAAGCACTGATCAAATGTCACGAGGGTGTCAAGAGCCACGCCTGACTCCGTTATACTCGGGGTCAGGAAGTCGCAACGGGTGGCTGCGCGCTCTATGTATAAAGATAGGGCTGATTCTTAATGGTAGCTTTCTGGGTTTGCCTTGCAACCCTTTTTGGCTCACTCAGGGATCCGTAGCTCCTTCTCCTCAGCTGTTTCTTGTCCAGCAATCCCAACCTCCTTATATTCCCCTCTCCCACTTCTCTGGTTGCCAGATATAGAGCTTCCTGCCTGGACTTCTATACTGACCCACTGGAGCTGTGTAACTGTGTTCCCTGGTTGTTGTTCCAGAACGTTACCCTCCGGATCCCTGTTGGACTGCTGTGGTCGTCCACCTGGGATTTTATGTTTTGTCTGTTGTCTGTCCTCTCCTTGGTGTTTTCCTTTTAGTGTCAGTGGTGCGGACTAGTGTTCCCACCGCCCCGTTCACTACGTAGGGCTCATCTTAGGGAAAGCCAGGGTTTAGGCACGTGATCGGCGTACGGGTGAGGAACCCGTCTAGGGACGTCAGGGCAGTCAGGTGCCAGCCTCAAGGTGAGTCAGGGGTCACCACCTTTCCCTCTCCTTTGGACAGGGCCTTCCCATTTCCCTCCCTTTGCGTACGCCGGTCATGACATTATATCTGGCCCTTATTTTGTGTAGGTAGAAAAAATAAAAATAAAATTTCTTTCTGCCTATCTAGAATCCAGCATGGATCCTATTGCTGCTTTGACAAGACAACTTCAAGGCCTGTCTATGGAGGTGGCAGGATTGAAGGCGTCGGTCCTCCAGCAACAGCAGCAATTGCATTATAGGTAACCAGGTTGCTGCGGAACCCAAGGTTGTTCTTCCTGACAGATTTTTTGGGGGAAGGGACAAATTTGTGACATTCCGTGAGGCCTGTAAGTTACATTTTAAGCTGCGCCCGCACTCCTCTGGTAATGAGGAACAGCGGGTGGGGATTGTTACTTCCCTGCTTCAGGGGGACCCGCAATCCTGGGCGTTCTCTTTACCCACTGATTCCCAGGCTCTCCGGTCAGTGGATGAGTTTTTTGGGGCCTTGGGTCTCATATATGATGACCCTGACTGAGTCGCCCTGGCTGAGTCGAAATTACGGAGACTCAGACAGGGAGAGCGGCCAGCAGAGGAGTATTGCTCAGAGTTTCGTAGGTGGGCTACGGATACCCAGTGGAACGACCCGGCTCTCAGGAGTCAGTTCTGCTCTGGGTTATCCGAAAGGGTTAAGAATGCGCTTGCGCTGTATGAGACCCCCTTTTCCCTTGATGCTGTTATGTCCCTTTCTATCAGAATAGATAGACGTCTTAGGGACAGATTGAAAAATCCTGAGCAATTGGTAACCCCTCCGAAGCAGCAGTTAGTCTGTACGGACCTAGAAGAGCCTATGCAGCTAGGAGGAACTACTCGTCAGGTCCGTCCTCCTGAGGCTCGCCGTAGACAGGGGGTTTGTTTTTTCTGTGGGGGGAGGGGTCATTTCATTAATGTCTGTACTTCCTTTCTAAAAAACAAAAGACCATCGGAACTACTAACCCCAGGCTATGTGGAGGATGTCAGCCGGGGGGTATACGTTTCCTCCATTCGTACATCTCAATTTGTGTTGCCAGGAGCTGTTGTTTCTGGTGTTAAGAAGGTGACTATTTCTTTCTTTCTAGACAGTGGAGCAGGGGTAAATTTGATAGATGCCCATTTTGCCCGCACTATGGGTTTGTCTCTCTGTACGCTACAGAGACCTATTCCCATATTCGCTATTGATTCTGCTCCTCTGTCTCAGAGAAACCTCACTCACATTGTCCATAACTTACACCTTCGGGTAGGGGACCACCATAATGAGTGTCTTTCATGTTATGTTCTGGAGGGGCTTCCCACTTCTGTGGTATTGGGTCTTCCCTGGTTGGTAGCGCACAATCCAGTGGTGGATTGGCAGGCCAGGGAGATATTGAAGTGGAGTTAGCATTGCAGAGAAAATTGCTTAAATAGCAATTGCTTAGTTGCTTCCATAGCTACTCTACCTACATTTGTCTCGGACTTTGAGGACGTTTTTTCTGAAAAGGGTTGCCAGAAGTTACCACTAGAATTGAGCGAACACCTGGATGTTCGGGTTCGAGAAGTTCGGCCGAACTTCCCGGAAAGGTTCGGGATCCGAACCCGACCCGAACTTCGTCCCGAACCCGAACCCCATTGAAGTCAATGGGGACCCGAACTTTTTGGCACTAAAAAGGCAGTAAAACAGCCCAGGAAAGAGCTAGAGGGCTGCAAAAGGCAGCAACATGTAGGTAAATCCCCTGCAAACAAATGTGGATAGGGAAATGAATTAAAATAAAAATAAAATATATAAAAATAAACCAATATCAATTGGAGAGAGGTCCCATAGCAGAGAATCTGGCTTCACGTCAGCAGAGAATCAGTCTTCATGCCATAGCAGAGAATCTGGCTTCACTTCACCCACCACTGTAACAGTCCATTGTCATATATTTAGGCCGCTGCACCCAGGCAGAGGAGAGAGGTCCCGTAACAGAATCTGGCTTCATCTCAGCAGAGAATCAGTCTGCATGTCATAGCAGAGAATCAGGCTTTACGTCACCCACCACTGGAACAGGCCACTGTCACATATTTAGGCCCCGGCACATTAGGCCCCGGCACCCAGGCAGAGGAGAGAGGTCCCAGCACATTGTTTAAAGAAGTGCCATGCCAGGGAACTCCTTGAAGCTGCCTTTGGGGTGCTCGGTCCCAGATGGCGGCGGTCAGTAGCAGGCGGAGTCTCTTGGCGGCGGGTGTTCTGATTTTGCCCACTGCTCCCTCTTTGTCTTTTGCTACGCTGTTGGCTCGGTCTCACCACTGCCTCTTCCTCCGAACTGTGAAAGTCAGTGGCACGACCTTCATTCCATGTGGGGTCTAGGACCTCATCGTCCCCTGCATCGTCTTCCACCCAGTCTTGATCCCTGACCTCCTGTTCAGTCTGCACACTGCAGAAAGACGCAGCAGTTGGCACCTGTGTTTCGTCATCATCAGAGACGTGCTGAGGTGGTATTCCCATGTCCTCATCATCAGGAAACATAAGTGGTTG
This sequence comes from Bufo bufo, assembly GCF_905171765.1. Classification (NCBI taxonomy): domain Eukaryota; kingdom Metazoa; phylum Chordata; class Amphibia; order Anura; family Bufonidae; genus Bufo; species Bufo bufo. The sequence goes on from NW_024400324.1 coordinate 5,291, forward strand.
TGCGTTAGTGCATTCTTTCTCTTCCACCCCTGGGGAAGGGCTAGGTGGATGCTAGAGACTGCTGCATAACTTGAGGCTCAGACAGTTTCCCTGATATGCATGGGGGTGATGTGACAGACTGATGGGCTTGGTTTTCATGCGCCATCTGTGCGCTTTCTGCAGAAGACTGGGTGGGAGATAATGTGAATGTGCTGGATGCACTGTCGGCCACCCAATTGACTAATGCCTGTACCTGCTCAGGCCTTACCATCCTTAGAACGGCATTGGGCCCCACTAAATATCCCTGTAAATTCTGGCGGCTACTGGGACCTGAGGTAGTTGGTACACTAGGACGTGTGGCTGTGGCAGAACGGCCACGTCCTCTCCCAGCACCAGAGGGTCCACTAACACCACCGCGACCATGTCCACGTCCGCGTCCCTTACTAGTTGTTTTCCTCATTGTTACCGTTCACCACAATAAGAAAAATATTATTCGGGCCAATGTATTGAATTAAAATTCAGGCCTTTTTTTTTACAGACACCTAACACTGTCTGGCTATCTATTTAGGTACCGTATTACACTAATACAGGCACACAAGTAATGACAGATTTGGTTGAATATAAATGTGAGGCCTATTTTTTACGCGCTGTGTGACAGATATACCTTTAATCACAGAATTAGACTTGTATCTGCACGGTAGCGTGTGTGTTAAGTTTTTCAGAATGACACTATCAGCACCTTGAATCTAAGATATCCTTTTTGGGATAGATTTAAAGTAGGCCTGATATAGCAGAAACTACTAATTTTGAGAATGGCAAATTTGGGAATAGTTTTTCAATCCAGAACAAAAACTGTGCTTTTACGGTCACTAAATATAACTTGACCAGCTAAAACTGTACTGATTTGGAGGAATAGAAATGTCAGGCCTATTTTTTACGCGCTGTGTGACAGATATACCTTTAATCACAGAATTAGACTTGTATCTGCACTGTAGCGTGTGTGTTAAGTTTTTCAGAATGACACTATCAGCACCTTGAATCTAAGATATCCTTTTTGGGATAGATTTAAAGTAGGCCTGATATAGCAGAAACTACTAATTTTGAGAATGGCAAATTTGGGAATAGTTTTTCAATCCAGAACAAAAACTGTGCTTTTACGGTCACTAAATATAACTTGACCAGCTAAAACTGTACTGATTTGGAGGAATAGAAATGTCAGGCCTATTTTTTACGCGCTGTGTGACAGATATACCTTTAATCACAGAATTAGACTTGTATCTGCACTGTAGCGTGTGTGTTAAGTTTTTCAGAATGACACTATCAGCACCTTGAATCTAAGATATCCTTTTTGGGATAGATTTAAAGTAGGCCTGATATAGCAGAAACTACTAATTTTGAGAATGGCAAATTTGGGAATAGTTTTTCAATCTAGAACAAAAACTGTGCTTTTACGGTCACTAAATATAACTTGACCAGCTAAAACTGTACTGATTTGGAGGAATAGAAATGTCAGGCCTATTTTTTAGGCGCTGGGTGACAGGCTCAACTTGCCCCTGATGTAGTATATGGCCAAAAAATAACCACACTGTTGATGGTTAAATGCACTTGGGTGACACAGGCTCAGCCTGCACCTGATGTAGGATATAGCAAAAAATAACCACACTATTGATGGTTAAATGCACTTGGGTGACACAGGCTCAGCTTGCACCTGATGTAGTATATGGCCAAAAAATAACCACACTGTTGATGGTTAAATGCACTTGGGTGGCACAGGCTCAGCCTGCACCTGATGTAGTATATGGCCAAAAAATAATTACACTGTTGATGGTTAAATGCACTTGGGTGACACAGGCTCAGCCTGCACCTGATGTAGTATATGGCCAAAAAATAACCACACTGTTGATGGTTAAATGCACTTGGGTGACACAGGCTCAGCCTGCACCTGATGTAGGATATAGCAAAAAATAACCACACTATTGATGGTTAAATGCACTTGGTGGTAGCTTGTGCTGGCGCACCACAAGCCACAAAATGGCCGCCGATCACCCCAGAAAAAAGTGATATAAAAACGCTCTGGGCAGCCTAAAAAAAGTGAGCAATTCAATATCAGCACTTCAATGATCCACAGCTGGAGATCGATCACTGAATTAAGTCTTTTGGAGGAGTTAATCTGCCTAATCTCGCCCTAACGTCGCAGCAGCAACCTCTCCCTATGCTTGAATCAGCAGAGTGACGTGCAGCGCTACGTGACCCAAGCTTATATAGAGGCTGGGTCACATGCTGCACTGGCCAATCACAGCCATGCCAATAGTAGGCAAGGCTGTGATGGCCTCTTGGGGCAAGTAGTATGACGCTTGTTGATTGGCTGCTTTGCAGCCTTTCAAAAAGCGCCAAGAAAGCGCCGAACACCGAACCCGAACCCAGACTTTTACGAAAATGTTCGGGTCCGTGTCACGGACACCCCAAAATTCGGTACGAACCCGAACTATACAGTTCGGGTTCGCTCATCCCTAGTTACCACCTCACCGTCCTTATGATTGCCCGGTTAACCTGATTCCCGGTGCAAAATTACCCAAGACCAGGTTATATAATCTTTCGGGTCCCAAGAGACAAGCCATGAAAGATTATATCTCCGAGAGCTTGGCTAAGGGACACATCAGGCCCTCTTCTTCACCCGTGGCTGCAGGGTTTTTCTTCGTTAAAAAGAAAGATGGGGGCCTGCGTCCTTGCCTAGATTTCCGCGAACTAAACCGGATAACCATCCGAGACCCATACCCTCTTCCTCTCATTCCTGACCTGTTCAATCAGATTGCAGGTGCTAGGTGGTTCTCCAAACTTGATCTTAGGGGGGCCTACAATCTGATTCATATCAAGGAAGGGGATGAGTGGAAGACAGCTTTTAACACCCCTGAGGGGCATTATGAAAATCTAGTCATGCTTTTCGGTCTGACCAATGCTCCTGCTGTCTTCCAACATTTCGTTAATGACATTTTTAGTCATCTTATCGGCAGGTTTGTGGTGATATACCTAGATGATATTTTAATTTATTCGTCTGATCTGAAAACACATGAGGTGCATGTCAGACAGGTACTGCAGGTCCTACGGACGAATAAATTATATGCGAAAATTGAAAAGTGTGTCTTCGCTGTTCAGCAAAAACAGTTCCTAGGTTATTTATTATCTGCTTCAGGTTTCCGTATGGATCCTGGGAAGGTCCAGGCAATTTTAGATTGGGATCTTCCTGAGAACCTCAAAGCACTGCAACGGTTTTTGGGCTTCGCAAATTTCTATAGAAAGTTCATTAAAAATTATTCGGTGATTGTCAAACCCCTTACTGACATGACTAGGAAGGGGACTGATTTTTCTAAATGGTCTGACGCCGCTAAAATTGCTTTCTCCTCTGTAAAAGAGAGGTTTATCTCGGCACCTGTACTAATCCAACCTGATGTCTCCCAGCCTTTTATTGTTGAAGTAGATGCGTCAGAGGTGGGAGTGGGGGCTGTACTGTCTCAGGGTCCGTCTCCTGGCAAATGGCGTCCTTGTGCTTTCTTTTCTAAAAAAACTATCTGCAGTGGAGAAGAACTATGATATTGGCAATAGGGAACTATTGGCTATTAAACTAGCGTTTGAAGAATGGCGTCACTTTTTAGAGGGGGCAGTCCACCCCGTCACGGTGATTACAGACCACAAAAACCTTCTGTATCTCGAATCAGCTAAGCGTCCCACCCCTAGACAAGCTAGGTGGTCGCTTTTTTTTTACCAGGTTTAACTTTTTTATTACCTATCGTCCTGGGGCAAAAAATACTAAGGCGGATGCATTATCTCGTAGTTTCCCTGGAGGGGGTAATGTGAGTGATCCGGTACCCATTCTACAAAGAGGAGTGGTTGTCTCTGCTGTACACTCTGTTCTGGAGGGGAAGGTGTTAGAGGCCCAGGGGGACGCCCCGGTCTCTTGCCCCTCAGAGAAATAGTTTGTACCGTTAAACCTGCGTCTCGAATTATTAAAGGAACATCATAATTCGGCACTTGCTGGGCACCCGGGCAGTAAAGCAACCTTGGAGCTATTGTCTCGTCGTTTTTGGTGGCCAAGGTTGCCTCAGGATGTAATGGATTTTGTGTCTACTTGTTCTACTTGTGCACGCGCGAAAGTCTCTCATACACGTCCTCGTCGGGTCCGCCGCTCTCTTCAATATCTGGTGCATTGGAGGGGTTACGGTCCCGAGGAAAGAATGTGGGTTCCAGCGTCTGATGTAAATGCCGACAGGTTAGTTCGGGCTTTTCATGCCTCTCATCCTGAGAGACCTAGTCCTGAGTGTCCGGAGGCCCCTCGTAGAGAGGGGGGTACTGTCACGAGGGTGTCAAGAGCCACGCCTGACTCAGTTATACCCGGGGTCAGGAAGTCGCAGCGGGTGGCTGCGCGCTCTATGTATAAAGATAGGGCTGATTCTTAATGTTAGCTTTCTGGGTTTGCCTTGCAACCCTTTTTGGCTCACTCAGGGATTCGTAGCTCCTTCTCCTCAGCTGTTTCTTGTCCAGCAATCCCAACCTCCTTATATTCCCCTCTCCCACTTCTCTGGTTGCCAGATATAGAGCTTCCTGCCTGGACTTCTATACTGACCCACTGGAGCTGTGTAACTGTGTTCCCTGGTTGTTGTTCCAGAACGTTACCCTCCGGATCCCTGTTGGACTTGTGTTGTCTGCTGTGGTCGTCCACCTGGGATTTTATGTTTTGTCTGTGTTGTCTGTCCTCTCCTTGGTGTTTTCCTTTTAGTGTCAGTGATGCGGACTAGTGTTCCCACCGCCCCGTTCACTACGTAGGGCTCATCTTAGGGAAAGCCAGGGTTTAGGCACGTGATCGGCGTACGGGTGAGGAACCCGTCTAGGGACGTCAGGGCAGTCAGGTGCCAGCCTCAAGGTGAGTCAGGGGTCACCACCTTTCCCTCTCCCTTGGACAGGGTCTTCCCATTTCCCTCCCTTTGCGTACGCCGGTCATGACATCAAAACACTGATGTGTGAATGAGGCTTTACTCACATTAGCCCTCTTTAAATATACACCATTCTCTAATCTAATACTAACAATGATTCTACTAATGTATTCCTCTAATGTAGTTTAAGTAGATTTAATTAGCGGGCAATTAATTTCCTTTCCTGATAAAGCATTCTTTGTGTTTCACCATATGCTCGATCACCCGTCTCTATATCATCAATAATACCCAACAAACATGATTTAGGAGTTAACGGTACAGAGAATTGTGACAGAAGATTATTGATGGAGTTCCAAAGTGGTTTGATTTGAATAAATTCCCACCATAAATGGAGCATGTCCGCATCTGGAGAGGAACATCTCCAACAGAGTGAGAGGTCGAATATATTTTAGAGAGTCTGTGCTGTGTAAAATACCATTTGTAGAATACAGTATTTTTCTAGAGTTTTCTAAATAATAAATACAATGGGGGTGAGTAGGAAAAGGAAAATTAGTGAAGCCAGAAATGGTCATGTCCAAATCTTTTTCACATTTTTGAAGTAGAGGATTAAAAGTGTTGAGTCTAAATGCTCACTCACTGATGAGTAGCTTAAAGATAAAGCTTTGATTTGTGGAGACTTGTTATTTAGTAGGCATAGTAGTTTAGGACAATGGTCAGTGGGTAATCTTAATTCAGACAGGATATGTTGAATTTGCAAGTATTTGAAAAATTCTTTAACATGAATATTGTATTTAGAAACTAGGGTGTTAAAGGAAATCAAGGTGTCATTTTTGTAAAGATCTCCTATCGTCCTAATTCCCATATTCACTTGACTTGATCTGGAGATTGGGGACACAATATGCTAAAATCGTCAGTGGAATCAATGGCCAGGATGGTGTAATATACCCCAGTTTTGATGTTATTAGTTGCCAAAGATCAAGAGCTGCATTAACAGTAGGGGGAAGGGTGAAATGGGGGTGGGGTTTAGCCTATGGTGATGCATAGAAGAATGTTCATGGTTTACTTCTACCCATCAGGTATTTCTCAATAATAGTCCACTTTCTGTCAGACTGATCATGCCACAAGAATCTTAGCTTGAAAATACATGCTTTGTAATATCTTAAGACAGTTAGGCACCTCAGACCACCTCTATTTCTGCCGAACTCTAGTTATTTTATCTAACCAAATATATTTGGTGATTAATGCTTGGAGTGCTTTAAGGTACTTCATCTGGTAAATTCTAGGTACGTTACGGAATAAGTGATTTGGAGCATTAGAAACATTTTGATTGATGCTATACTACTCATCCATGATATTTCATGTTTCCCTTTATCTGCAGCAGGTCGGACTTTATTTTCTATTTTACAGCTGAAAAATTAGTAACCAACAGGTTTGCAGTGTTGGGTGTCAGTTGAATACTCAAATACGTTAAGCTAGTGGAGTCCCATTTGAAAGTATATTGCGATTTAAAAAGATCTAGGATTGGATTGCGGAGGCCTGAGTTTAAGGCTTGACATTTAGGAATGTTTAATTTATATCCTAATCCTATTTTGTGGTCAGTGTTTCCTACTTTGATACCAGATGTTTCTGGTTTATATAGTTGTTCCATGCATAGGATTCTTAACTTTTTATTATGTGCAGAGATTTTGAGTAAGTTATAAAAGCCTTGTGTGCACACTAGATAATCAGAGATACTCCTGGGCTGCAATTGAAAGAAAAATATTCTTGAAGAACTACTCTGATATTGTTCTTTCAATAAAGGTTGTGATATTAGGTAATTGTTAACTCTCCAAGGGATATAATGGTTCTGGTTAAAATCTTCTGATATGGTGCAGGACAATGGAGCGCGATCAGACCACGTTTGCTGATTGAACCTTTTACAGAAGCCACTTATCCACTAATAATAAATCAATTCTGGAATATAATCTGTGTGGGTGTGAATAAAAAGTATAGTCGTGTTCCGTAGTGTAGAGGACCATCCATATATAATATAGGTCTTCTGATAGGAGGTGGTGAGAGTTGCAATTTTGGGGAGGGAGGGAGGTTGAAATCTCCACCAATGATAACAATCCCTTTCTTAATATTAGAGATGGTAGTATATTTTTAATAAAGGGAAGTTGATGAGAGTTTGGAGTGTAGAGTGATACAATAGTATAAAGTTTGTTATTAATAGTTGGAATATTCTGTTCTCTCAAAGTTTCTGGAAGCATTCCAGCAGGTCCTTAGTGATACTTATCGCTTCTAGAAGCACTTCTTTGATATGGTAGAAATGCAATCTCGCAATAGTGTCCCTAGGGGCAGTATTGGGAGCAGGCTTAGGTTTAGGAATGTGGTGCGTCCTGTCAATTAGTAAGTATTTGTTCTGCAGTTGGTATCAAGGCAGCAAAGAAATCCCACATCCACATTTTCAGGTATGCCAATGAAGATAATTTCGCCTTGAGCGATCCTCTAAGTCCGCAAGTTTGAGTTTGAGAGCCGTTATATCATCCTCTGCATCATTATGGGCGTCTACAAGCTGGCTGTGAGCACTAGTGAATTCTTCCATTTTATCCTCTATATGTGAGGTTCTCTCCCAATTTGTATGATTTCCTTTTGCAGAGCTGTAAGTTAGTAGTGATCTCCGTGTAACTTCTGGTATTGGCATAGCTGGTGAGCTTAAAGTAGAGGCACATGGTACCTATAGGTTACAAGCTGTAGCTGTATTGTCAGCATTCACATATGCAGATGGCTCTCATAGGAGGGAGATGTGAATAGGGTTGGCCGATATCAAAAATATTCCCGCAATAATGATATTAAGAAATTTATCGCGATAACGATATACACTCTCCTAAAGAATTATTAGGAACACCATACTAATACGGTGTTGGACCCCCTTTTGCCTTCAGAACTCCCTTAATTCTAAGTTGCATTGATTCCACAAGGTGCTGATAGCATTCTTTAGAAATGTTGGCCGATATTGATAGGATAGCATCTTGCAGTTGATGGAGATTTGAGGGATGCACATCCAGGGCACGAAGCTCCCGTTCCACCACATCCCAAAGATGCTCTATTGGGTTGAGATCTGGTGACTGTGGGGGCCATTTTAGTACAGTGAACTCATTGTCATGTTCAAGAAACCAATTTGAAATGATTCGAGCTTTGTGACATGGTGCATTATCCTGCTGGAAGTAGCCATCAGAGGATGGATACATGTTCTCATTCTGTTTACACCAAATTCGGACTCTACCATTTGAATGTCTCAACAGAAACTCGAGACTCATCAGACCAGGCAACATTTTTCCAGTCTTCAACAGTCCAATTTTGGTGAGCTCGTGCAAATTGTAGCCTCTTTTTCCTATTTGTAGTGGAGATGAGTGGTACCCGGTGGCGTCTTCTGCTGTTGTAGCCCATCCGCCTCAAGGTTGTGCGTGCTGTGGCTTCACAAATGCTTTGCTGCATACCTCGGTTGTAATGAGTGGTTATTTCAGTCAACGTTGCTCTTCTATCAGCTTGAATCAGTCGGCCCATTCTCCTCTGACCTCTAGCATCCACAAGGCATTTTTTCCCACAGGACTGCCGCATATTGGATGTTTTTCCCTTTTCACACCATTCTTTGTAAACCCTAGAAATGGTTATGCGTGAAAATCCCAGTAACTGAGCAGATTGTGAAATACTCAGACCGGCCCGTCTGGCACCAACAACCATGCCACGCTCAAAATTGCTTAAATCACCTTTCTTTCCCATTCTGACATTCAGTTGGGAGTTCAGGAGATTGTCTTGACCAGGACCACCCCCCTAAATGCATTGAAGCAACTGCCATGTGATTGGTTGACTAGATAATTGCATTAATGAGAAATAGAACAGGTGTTCCTAATAATTCTTTAGGTGAGTGTATATCGTGATAAATGCCGTACCTATTTAGAAGAAAAAGCACTTGGGACCACAAGGAGACGTTATACCCTATGGGCGGTGGGCCACAAAGAGACATTATACTGGGGTTACAACTTATAGCCCCCATACAGAATGTCTCCTTGTTGCCCCATACAGTATACAGTAATGTCTCCTTGTTGCCCCCATTGTATGGGGCCAACAAGGAGACATTATAATGTATGGGGCTTATACAGTAAAATTTCTCTGTGATGATCCTATACATTATAATCAGTCTTCTTGTGGCCCCACTGTCCCAGACCATGTAATGAGGCCTGGACACAGGGATTTATAAATGAATAGGTCTGAATTCGATCAGATGCGGACCGGAAATACAGTCGTGTGCATGAGGCCTTAAAGACATATCTGGGAGGACATTAAATATAGCTCTGTTAAATATACAGGTTAACACAACGCCACCTACCTCTTACATCCAATGATGTCTCCTCTTATACAGATGTTTTCTTTCCTGATATTCTCTATTCAGACCATACCATCATGATGATTTCTTCCAGCTGCATCTCGTCTCTGCAGAGTTTGACACATAGACATCTTAGATTCCTCACTTTTCCATCATCATCCCCCTCTTGGTGCTCCATCCTGCTGCTACCCTCTATAGTGCAGAGATATAGTGCCACACAGATAATCCCCTCCCCACCAATAGCTGGGACTGCTTTCAATAGTAATAGTGCCCTCTACAGTACCCCAATAATAGTAAGGCCCTCCATATTGTGCCCAATGATAATGCCCCCACAATATTAATAATGTCCCCATAGGGCATTAGTGTCCCCATTCATATAATGCTCTCCACCTCTAGAATAATAGCCCCACATACAATGCTTTCCCCTGCAGAATAATGGCCCCCGCATATAATGCTCCCCCTGCAGAATAATGGCCCCCACATACAATGCTCCCTCCCTGCAGAATAATGGCCCCACATACAATGCTCCCCCCTGCAGAATAATGGCCCCACATACAATGCTGCCCCCTGCAGAATAATGGCCCCACATACAATGCTCCCCCCTGCAGAATAATGACCCCACATACAGATGTAGCAACGCTACCGCTCCTATCACAATTGCGAAAGCGAAGAACGATAACGCAAGTAAAAATAGAAACAAAAAAAATCTGAATGCAATTTACCTCTGTAACCAGCAGATGGCGCATAGAACTATTACAATCTAAGATTTTAACATACCTACAGACATTTTACAATAATCACATTAGCACTTCAACTATTTTTTAATCTATCATTAATTTATTTTATAAACTATTAATCAAATTTTATAGTTTTTATTTATCCTACCATTTATAATTATTTTATTAAAGCTATTTTTATTTTAATTCCTATTTATAAACACAACATTAGGGTGACAAAATAATATTTTTTTATTTTAATTATTTTTTTTTCATTGCTAGCTAATTGTTCTCTAACTGCTTAGGAAGGCTGCATAAAAATTTACGGCTTTCTAATTGTTCTAATATATATTTAATATCCCATCTATGCTGTTTTGTTATGTAAACAAATTTGCATAAATATGCATATTAGCCTACATTCCATCATGAACAGCGCCATCTATTGGATACATAGTCTTATGTCCTGTAGAGATGGGAAGTTCGGATCTTTCACATGAATATTATGCAGATTAGACCTACTTTCCATCATGAACAGCGCCATCTATTGGATATATAGTCTTATGTCCTACAGTCTGCAGACTATTATCATTTTCCTCATGGACAGCGCCATCTATTGGATACATAGTCTTATGTCCTACAGTCTGCAGACTATTATCATTTTCCTCATGAACAGCGCCATCTATTGGATACATAATCTTATGCCTTACATCATGCAGATTAGCATAAAGTTCTTCTCATGCACAGCACTGTCTATTGGATTCACAGTATTATGCCTTACATTCTGCAGACTAGCATCATTTTCCTCATACACAGCGCCATTTATTGGATTAAGGTTTTTTTCACACTTGCAGCAGTGTGATCTGGCAGTTCCGACGACGGAACTGCCTGCCGGATCCGCCGATCTAGGTGACAACTGAAGGCATTTGTGGACTGATCCGGATGCGTTTCACAAATGCATTGCAAGAACGGTCCGTTTCTCCACTTGTCATGAACAGCGCCATCTATTCGATTCACAGTCTTATAACCTACATTTGGCAGACTAGCTTCATTTTCCTTATACACTGTTAAAGGTGGCGGGCACAGTGTAGGTCACTGTTAGAAGGGCAATCACTGTGTATTTTACTGTTAAGGGGGCATGCTGCTGCAGAGGTCACTGTTAAAGGGGTTGTCCGGGTTCAGCTAGTTTCCGCCAGGCAGTGTGTTATTATAAACAAAAGTGCCCTTTCCCTGCGCGATGTAGCGCAGGGCAAAAGAGAGAGAGCATCGGAGCATAAACTGCTCTGATGCACCTGTCAGGGGGCTGCCAGGGTGGAAATGGAGGTATGAACCCGGACAACCCCTTTAAAGGGGCAGGCACTATGAATATTACTGTTAACTAGTGTTGAACACGAATATAGGCACTTCGAGAATTTGCAAATGTTTTAGAATATCAATGCAAATTTTCGCAATCAAGAAAATAATGACTGGAGATCACGAATTCTCGAATATATGGCGAATATTTGCCCAAACATCGCGAATTCGAATATTGCCCCTGCCGCTCAACACTACTGTTAACGGGTAGGCTGTTGTGGAGGTCACTGTTAAAGGGGCAGGCACTGTGGATGTTACTGATAAGGGGTTAGGCTGCTGTGGAGGATGCATCCACAGTGCCTGCCCCTTTAACCCTTTAAGTGGGTGGACAGTTTGAAACATGCCATCTACTTAAAAACTGATCCGCTAAACCAGGGATCAGCAACCTTCGGCACTCCAGCTGTTGAGAAACTACAATTCCCAGCACGCTCCATTCTTTTTTGGGAGAGACGGAGAGATGCGTGATGGATCACTTTCAAATGGATCCGCAAAACGAGAGTGTGAAAGTATCTTATATTGGAAAAAAAATATATACTGTATTGTTCTCAAAGGAAAAAATAAAATAAAGGGCATAGTGCATCCCCTTTCATCACAGGTCAGTTCCTTAGTTTTTTTCCCTTTGAGAACAATAGATGGACAATGTTGGGGGTTGGTGTTAATCACAGCTGGAGTGAGATACATTTCTGTTGGTTACAATACTGACAGAGACACACGTGCCCATAATCGTGTATAAAAAACAGACAAACAAACACAAAGGACAAACAAATAGTTTTTTTTTGTCTTTACCTAATATTAATAACCACTTATTATATAGTTCCCTTCCTACCATTTATAACTTCTTATTACCAAAAAGACAATAGACAACATAAAACAGTTCTTTTTTTTAACTGAAGGCTATATGCCATAAGCAAGGTATGTGCAAGCCAATGTCCTATCTGTGAGACAGGTCCCATCAGCATACCTCACAGTGGCAGCCTGAGACATATTAAACTAGCTCTCTATCCAAAAGGAGAGTGCCAATAAGTCTCAATATTGGTTTTTATCGGATTTCTAGGGGGTCCTGTGCATCGTTACCATTAGGGTGAAAACAATTGTAATTTTTTTTTTTTTACGCTAGCTAACTCCTCTTTCACTGCTTAAGAGGACTGCATAAAAATATTCTGTTTTCTAATTGTCCGAACTACAGTAAATTCAAATAACCTTTCTATAATGTTTTGTCAAGTAAGCTAATTTGCATAAATATGGCCAAGATATTGCAAACAGTGTTTCAGCTGATAAACCAGACAGTCAGATAGCAGAGCAGAGACGCTGGCAGCAGGGAGGGAGGAGTGTAATCTGATCCTAAAGTGGAAGCCAGCCCCTCACCTCCCCGCCCACCCCGGCCTGCAACCAATCAGAGCTCAGGCAAGAAGCTCTGAGTCACACACTGTACAGGAGGGAGTCTAAGAATCGAATGAGTCTACAGGTTAAAAGAATCTAAAGATCCGACTTAGTTATAGACTGAGTTAAAAGAATCGTGAGTCACTCGAACAGTTTACACTGAGGCTGATGACCAGGCTGCAGCAGTTATAAGGTTAAGGGACAGACAGCAATCAGCAGAAAGATAAGAGAAGTGACAGGACACACAGTTAAGGCTACTTTCACACGAGCGTTCGGGTGTCCGCTTGTGAGCTCCGTTTGAAGGGGCTCACAAGCGGCCCCGAACGCATCCGTACTGCCCTAATGCATTCTGAGTGGAAGCATTAGGGCAGTACGCTCAGAATGCATCAGTCTGGCAGCGTTCAGCCTGGCCGCTCCGCTCAGCAAGCGGACACCTGAACGCTGCTTGCAGCGTTCGGGTGTCCGCCTGGCCGTGCGGAGGCAAGCGGATCCGTCCAGACTCACAATGTAAGTCAATGGGGACGGATCCGTTTGAAGATGACACAATATGGCTCAATCTTCAAACGGATCCGTCCCCCATTGACTTTCAATGTAAAGTCTGGACGGACCCGTTCAGGCTACTTTCACACTTAGATTTTTTTTTAAACTATAATGCAGACGGATCCGTTCTGAACGGATCCAAACGTCTGCATTATAGGAGCGGATCCGTCTGTGCAGACATCAGACGGACCCGCTCTGAACGGTAGTGTGAAAGTAGCATTAGATTACAGGTTGAATTAATCCTTTAGGGTCAAATTGGCTTCTCAAGGAGATATATATGTTAAAGGAATCCCTTCTTCTGTCTCATTCAGTAGCTATATAACTATTGAGAGAGATGTATTTTTTTTAAATACATTTACTCATTTAACCCTCCATTTTAATTATATTATTTACCCCAGTGTTAAATTCACACCCCCTGGATGCTTGATTTTTTTCCTACAGTGGGGTAGAAAATTACACACAGGGTTTTAAAGAATAAACTTTCTGACTCAGACCAAGAGCTGACTCAGCGAGTCAGCAAGTGAATCGAAGCATCCGCGCATGCGTATTGCGCAACCTAAGCTTCGGTTCACTTGCTTCTTGTCAGCTCAGCAAATGAACCGAAGATTCGATTCAGGAATCGGTTCATTTGAATGAACTGATTCAAATGGACCGATTAATGTGAAAGATCCGAACTTCCCATCTCTACAGGACATAAGACTATGTATCCAATAGATGGCGCTGTTCATGATGGAAAGTAGGCTAATATGCAGATTTATGCAAATTTGTTTACGTAACAAAACAGCATAGATGGGTTATTAACCACCTCTGGACCGCCTAACGCAGGATCGCGTTCCGGAGGCGGCAGCCCTGCGCAGAGTCACGCATATATGCGTCATCTCGCGAGACGCGAGATTTCCTGTGAACGCGCGTACACAGGCGCGCGCGTTCACAGGATCGGAAGGTAAGCGAGTAGATCTCCAGCCTGCCAGCGGCGATCGTTCGCTGGCAGGCTGGAGATGTGATTTTTTTAACCCCTAACAGGTATATTAGACGCTGTTTTGATAACAGCGTCTAATATACCTGCTACCTGGTCCTCTGGTGGTCCCTTTTGTTTGGATCGACCACCAGAGGACACAGGTAGCTCAGTAATAAGTAGCACTACACTACACCCCCCCCCCCCGTCACTTATTAACCCCTGATCACCCCATATAGACTCGCTGATCACCTCCCTGTCATTGATCACCCCCCTGTAAGGCTCCATTCAGACGTCCGTATGATTTTTACGGATCCACTGATACATGGATCGGATCCGCAAAACACATACGGACGTCTGAATGGAGCCTTACAGGGGGGTGCTCAATGACGGGGGTGATCACCCCATATAGACTCCCTGATCACCCCCTGTCATTGATCACTCCCCTGTCATTGATCACCCTCCTGTAAGGCTGCATTCAGATGTCCATATGTTTTTTACGGATCCACGGATACATGGATCGGATCCGCAAAACACATACAGACGTCTGAATGGAGCCTTACAGGGGGGTGATCACCCCATATAGACTCCCTGATCACCCCCTTGTCATTGATCACCCCCTTGTAAGGCTCCATTCAGACCTCCGTATGATTTTTACGGATCCACTGATACATGGATCGGATCCGCAAAACACATACGAACGTCTGAATGGAGCCTTACAGGGGGGTGATCAATGACAGGGGGGTGTTCACCCCATATAGACTCCCTGATCACCCCCCTGTCATTGATCGCCCCCCTGTCATTGATCACCCCCCTGTAAGGCTGCATTCAGATGTCCGTATGTTTTTTACGGATACATGGATCGGATCCGCAAAACACATACAAACGTCTGAATGGAGCCTTACAGGGGGGTGATCACCCCATATAGACTCCCTGATCACCCCCTGTCATTGATCACCCCCCTGTAGGGCTGCATTCAGATGTCCGTATGTTTTTTTACGGATCAACGGATACATGGATCGGATCCGCAAAACACATAAGGACGTCTGAATGGAGCCTTACAGTGGGGTGATCAATGACAGGGGGGTGATCACCCCATATAGACTCCCTGATCACCCCCCTGTCATTGATCACCCCCCTGTAAGGCTGCATTCAGATGTCCGTATGTTTTATACGGATACATGGATCGGATCCGCAAAACACATACGAACGTCTGAATGGAGCCTTACAGGGGGGTGATCAATGACAGGGGGGTGATCACCCCATATAGACTCCCTGATCACCCCCCTGTCATTGATCGCCCCCCTGTCATTGATCACCCCCCTGTAAGGCTGCATTCAGATGTCCGTATGTTTTTTACGGATCCACGGATACATGGATCGGATCCGCAAAACACATACAAACGTCTGAATGGAGCCTTACAGTGGGGTGATCAATGACAGGGGGGTGATCACCCCATATAGACTCCCTGATCACCCCCCTGTCATTGATCACCCCCCTGTAAGGCTGCATTCAGATGTCCGTATGTTTTATACGGATACATGGATCGGATCCGCAAAACACATACAGACATCTGAATGGAGCCTGACAGGGGGGTGATCAATGACAGGGGGTGATCACCCCATATAGACTCCCTGATCACCCCCCTGTCATTGATCACCCCCCTGTCATTGATCACCCCCCTGTAAGGCTGCATTTAGATGTCCGTATGTTTTTTACGGATCCACGGATACATGGATCGGATCCGCAAAACACATACTGACATCTGAATTGAGCCTTATAGGGGGGTGATCAATGACAGGGGGGTGATCACCCCATATAGACTCCCTGATCACCCCCCTGTCATTGATCACCCCCCTGTCATTGATCACCCCCCTGTAAGGCTCCATTCAGACATTTTTTTGGCCCAAGTTAGCGGACTTTCTGAGCACCTGTCATGTTTCCTGAGGTTCTACAATGGCCAGACAGTACAAACACCCCACAAATGACCCCATTTCGGAAAGTAGACACCCTAAGGTATTCGCTGATGGGCATAGTGAGTTCATAGAACTTTTAATTTTTTGTCACAAGTTAGCGGAAAATTATGATTTTTTTTTTTCTTACAAAGTCTCATATTCCACTAACTTGTGACAAAAAATAAAAACTTCTATGAACTCACTATGCCCATCACGAAATACCTGGGGGTGTCTTCTTTCCAAAATGGGGTCACTTGTGGGGTAGTTATACTGCCCTGGCATTTTAGGGGCCGAATGCGTGAGAAGTGGTTTGAAATCAAAATCTGTAAAAAATGGCCGGTGAAATCTGAAAGGTGCTCTTTGGAATGTTGGCCCCTTTGCCCACCTAGGCTGCAAAAAAGTGTCACACATCTGGTATCCCCGTACTCAGGAAAAGTTGGGCAATGTGTTTTGGGGTGTCTTTTTACATATACCCATGCTGGGTGAGAAAAATATCTTGGCAAAAGACAACTTTTCCCATTTTTTTATACAAAGTTGGCATTTGACCAAGATATTTATCTCACCCAGCATGGGTATATGTAAAATGACACCCCAAAACACATTGCCCAACTTCTCGTGAGTACGGAGATACCACATGTGTGCCACTTTTTTGCAGCCTAGGTGGGCAAAGGGGCCCACATTCCAAAGAGCACCTTTCGAATTTCACCGGCCATTTTTTACAGATTTTGATTTCAAACTACTTACCACACATTAGGGCCCCTAGAATGCCAGGGCAGTATAACTACCCCACAAGTGACCCCATTTTGGAAAGAAGACACCCCAAGGTATTCGCTGATGGGCATAGTGAGTTCATAGAAGTTTTTATTTTTTGTCACAAGTTAGTGGAATATGAGACTTTGTAAGAAAAAAAAAAATCATAATTTTCCGCTAACTTGTGACAAAAAATTAAAAGTTCTATGAACTCACTATGCCCATCAGCGAATACCTTAGGGTGTCTACTTTCCGAAATGGGGTCATTTGTGGGGTGTTTGTACTGTCTGGCCATTGTAGAACCTCAGGAAACATGACAGGTGCTCAGAAAGTCAGAGCTGCTTCAAAAAGCAGAAATTCACATTTTTGTACCATAGATTGTAAACGCTATAACTTTTACCCAAACCATTTTTTTTTTACCCAAACATTTTTTTCCCATATCATCACCATGAAGGCCACAAGGAGATTGACCCATGACCTCTGTGGGGGCAGGAAACAGAGAAGAGGTTAAATTGCCCCCTCCCACCACCACACCTCAGTGTTCCTGTCCCCACTGTGGCCAGGGTCAGAGAAGAGTCTCCCTGCGGTCGGCAGGGAGATGAAGATAGGAAATCGTCTCCTTTTTTATTTTCTTCTTCTCCAGGAGGGTCCGAGGACAGTCTCCTGGTTACCTGAAGCTTATCGGAGCTCCCCCAGTCCGCCGGCGGCCGCTTGCTTATGCTGGGCTGGGGGATATCGGGAGGACTCGCTCCGGCTGGTCTGGAGCCTGCTCCCGGGCCGCAATCTCCGCCTCCTCCCCTGTGGGTCGGGCTGGTAGCGGCCGGTGTGTGCGCACGCCGACGTCAGTGACGTCACTTCCGGGTTCGGTCATGTGACGCAACCCGGAAGTAAAGCGCAGGAGGACAGAGCAGTTTGAATAAAAGGCGGGACGGCCATAGGAACGCTGATCTAAGGTCTGTGAGTACTGCAATTGCACTTTGCTTCAGAATATGTCAGGTCCTGAGGTACAAACTGTTATGGAGCTTGATGCTCCCTCTCTGCCTCCTGTAAGTATCCCTCTGGGGGTCCGCTTTTCTTATAGCACTGTAATTTTACTAGGCCTATTTCTGATGCCTCTATTCCATATCTATTTCAGGCTAAAGAGGCGCAAAAAAAGTTTAAAAAACCTCCTCGCTGCATCTCTTGTGCTAAAAGACTGCCTGATGGATATGGAAAGAAGCTTTGTAAAGCGTGTATTTCTGATGTGATCCAGCAGGAACAATCGTCCCTTATGGAGAATATCAGATCTGTGGTTCAGGAAGAAATCAGGGCCGCTAGAATTGCTCCGTCTGATTCCCAGGACGAGCCCTCTCGCAAGCGTCCGCGTTCTAGGATCATTACCTCTGGATCCGAGGATGCTGACGATAAAGCTTCCACTTCCATGCAGTGGGAGGATGATCTCTCTCTCTCTGAAGGAGAAATATACGAAAATAATAGGAAATTTTATTTTTCCTCAGAAGAGATGAGTGACTTATTAAAGGCAGTCAGAACAACAATGGGGATTGAAGAAACCCCTAGGTCCTTATCCATTCAGGACGAAATGTTCGGGGGACTCAAGGTTAAAAAATCCAAGGTCTTCTCCATAAACGAACACATTAGACAAATGATTCTGGAGAAATGGTCGGAACCAGAAAAACAATTGGGGATTTTCAAAGAATTTAAAAATCGACTATTGTTCGATCCCTCTCAGTCTAAGTTGTTCGACGAGACCCTTAAAATAGACGTGCAGGTGGCGAAGGTTAACAAAAAAACTGCCCTGCCGTTTGAGGATGCCGCCCAATTGAAAGATGCTATGGAGCGGAAGGCAGATGCCCTTTTAAGGAAAGCTTGGGAGGCCTCCATGTTTAACATCAAGACCAACATCGCAGCAACGTCTGTCGCCAGGTCTATGTACTTATGGTTAGGAGAGCTTGAGAACCACCTAAGCAGTAAGACCTCCAGGGAAGAAATCTTGCAGTCCATCCCGCTACTTAAATCAGCTACGGGGTTCCTGGCAGATGCATCGGCTGAATCTATTAGATTCTGTGCTAAGGAGGCAGGGCTTTCCAATGCGACTCGTCGGGCTTTGTGGATGAAATCTTGGTCGGGCGATAGAATTTCTAAACAAAAGTTAATATCTATCCCCTTTTCAGGAGAATATGTATTCGGGCCGGTCCTAGACGAGATTCTTGAGAAAGCGGCCAACAAGAAAAAGGGATTCCCTGAGGAAAGGTCCTTTAGAAAGAACCAGTCCTTTTGGTCTTACGGTGGACAAAACAAGACTGTTAGAGGGAAAGGCAAGTCAGGCCGCTGGTCTTATCCCAAAGGGGGTAGAGGAAGAGGCTTCCTCCTCAAGCCCCAATCCAAATTCGAGGACAAACAATGACACCATTGTAGGGGGGAGACTGAAGGATTTCCTGGGTCCATGGTCTCTAACATCAAGAAATCCTTGGGCCTTGGATATCATTCGGCAAGGTTATAGGATCGAGTTCACCTCTCTCCCCCCTCCAAGATTCGTCGTCACAAAGATGCCTACCAGATTCTCCAACCTAAATATTTTCCAAGGAGTCCAGGACTTGGTGAAGAAGGGTGCAGTAATCCCAGTTCCCGCATCTCAAAGAGGTCGAGGGTACTATTCAACCCTATTTTTAGTAAGGAAAAAGGAAGGAGACTTCCGGACCATCATAAACTTGAAACAACTGAACAAGTTTATTCTTTACAGGAAGTTCAAGATGGAGTCTCTCAGATCCATAGTACCGTTGATAAAGATAGGGGCATTTATGTGCTCGGTCGACCTGAAGGACGCCTATCTGCATGTCCCCATTCACCCAGATCACCAGAGGTTTCTAAGATTTGCTATCCTAGATCCTTCCAATCGGATTCGTCATTTCCAATTCATAGCACTACCCTTAGGGATTTCAGCCGCTCCAAGGCTTTTCACCAAATTAGTGATAGAAATGATAGCCCCACTCAGACAGGAGGGGTTAAATATAGTGCCATATCTGGACGACTTTCTAATTATAACAGACTCAAAAGAACTCCTGCTGTCGGACTTGGAAATATTTCTGTCCCGCCTGTCTCAACTAGGATGGATAGTGAAGGAATCCAAGTCAATGTTGGTTCCATCCAAGAAGGTGAGGTTCCTGGGAATTACTCTAGACTCCGTAACTCAGTCAACCTTCCTTCCACAGAGCAAGATCCAGTCCCTGATAAACAAGGTGAGGCACTTCCAACACCGGAAAGGATGTTCAGTGAGGGAAGCAATGAGCCTACTCGGCCTCCTAACCTCCTGTATACCTTCTGTCGAGTGGGCACAGGCTCACTGTCGAGTGATACAGAACTGGCTATTGTCCCACTGGAACAAGAAGAAGGGCTCTCTGGACTCCAAGCTTCCAATTCCAGGATCAGTAAAGAGATCTCTCTCATGGTGGATGAAGGAGAAGAATCTTTCCTAGGGAGTCCCATAGATCAAATCGCCTTCAATTACCATCTTCACGGATGCCAGCCAATCGACAGAGCCTATTTCCAGGGACCGTGGAAGCATCTGATATCTGCCCAATCTTCAAATTTCAGGGAGCTGTATGCGGTAAGAGAAGCTCTACTCTCCGCCAGACAGTTGATAAGAAATCAGCATGTGAAAGTCCTATCGGACAACGTGACCGTGGTCTCCTACTTGAAACATCAGGGAGGTACTCGATCCAGGAGACTCCAGAGTATCTCAGAGGAAATTTTCTCCTTTGCAGAGAAAGAACTAAAATCCATCTCGGCAATGCACCTGAAGGGATCCCAGAATCTAGAAGCGGACTTTTTGAGCAGACAAGTGGTAGATCATACAGAGTGGGCACTGAATCCAGAGGTCTTCAATATGCTAACCCAAAGATGGGGGCTTCCTACAATAGACCTGTTCGCATCAAGGAAAAATACGAAAGTACAAACATTCTGCTCCCTAAATGCTGGAGATCATCCCTGGAGAATAGATGCCTTCTCCCTAAAATGGTGCTGGGATCTAGGGTACGCATTCCCTCCATTGCCTCTCATCCCGAGGGTCATTCAGAAAATTCAGGAGGGGAGAACCACAGTAATATTGATCGCTCTAGTCTGGCCGAAGAGAAGTTGGTTCGCTCCTCTCTTGAAACTAACAATAGACGAACCAGTGAGACTCCCACTCATCCGGAGTTCCTGAAGCTCACGGCTTGGATCCTGAGGTCTCCTTCTTAAAGTCTCAGGGCCTGTCAGACAAGGTTATAGCCACCCTGAGATGTTCTAGGAAAAAAGTAACTTCCGCGATATACCTGAAGATCTGGAAAAGGTTCTGTTCATGGTCGGGTGAAGAGAATCCAAATTTTGTAGGGCCTAATATCCAGAAGATTCTGGAATTTCTACAAAAAGGTCTGGACATGGGCCTCTCTCCATCCACCTTAAAAGTTAAAATTTCGGCATTAAGCGCCTTCTTTGACGCCGACCTGGCAGACCATAGATGGGTCAAACGATTCATAAGAGCTGCCCGTAGACTTAGACCCACGCTAAGATCCCGTAGCCCAACCTGGGACTTAAATTTAGTTCTCAACAACCTTATGTGTTCCCCATTTGAGCCATTGGAGAATTGTTCAATTAAATTGCTTTTATTCAAAACTGCTTTTCTTATAGCAATTACCTCTGCCAAGAGACTAGGAGAGATTCAAGCTCTCTCTATTAGGGAACCATACCTTACCATCACTGAGGATAAGATTGTGCTTAAACTTGACCCAGGTTTCCTGCCAAAGGTAGCCTCAGACCGCAACAGAGGCCAAGAGATCCTCCTTCCATCCTTTTTCAGCAATCCCAAGGATCAGGAGGAAGAGAAATTTCATTTCCTTGATGTTAGGCGTACAGTCCTTAGATACTTAGAAGCCACTAGGGACTTCAGGAAGTCTGACAGCCTGCTTGTCCAATTTTCTGGAAAGAATAAGGGATCCAGGGTCTCAAAATCCTCCATTGCAAGATGGATTAAAGACACTATTACCCTATGTTATAAGAATCAGAATCTGGATCCTCCTTCCAATATTAGAGCTCACTCTACCAGAGCTGTCTCCACTACTTTTGCTGAAAGAGCAGGGGCCTCCCTGGATGATATATGCAGGGCCGCCTCCTGGTCTAGTATTCACACATTTGTGAAACATTACCGTTTGGATTTATCTGGAACCTCTGGCCTCTCCTTTGGTCGGAAGGTTCTCCAAGCGGTTGCCCCCACCCATAAAAAATTATTTTATAACTCTCCTTGTGGCCGTCATGGTGATGATATGGAAAAACCGGAATTAGACTTACCGGTAATTCAGTTTCCATGAAATCACCATGACGGCCCATATATTCCCTCCCTTTCTTTTGTTTGAAGTTCTTTTCACCGTTATTTTCTGGTATGATGTAATACTGGGAAATACTAAGACACTTCTGGCACTTGATATCTTTGGAACACTGAGGTGTGGTGGTGGGAGGGGGCAATTTAACCTCTTCTCTGTTTCCTGCCCCCACAGAGGTCATGGGTCAATCTCCTTGTGGCCGTCATGGTGATTTCATGGAAACTGAATTACCGGTAAGTCTAATTCCGTTTTTTTTTGTAGAACAATAAATTTAGAGAAAAATTTATATATGGATGTCGTTTTTTTTGCAAAATTTTACAACTGAAAGTGAAAAATGTCATTTTTTTGCAAAAAAATCATTCAATTTTGATTAATAACAAAAAAAGTAAAAATGTCAGCAGCAATGAAATACCACCAAATGAAAGCTCTATTAGTGAGAAGAAAAGGAGGTAAAATTCATTTGGGTGGTAAGTTGCATGACCGAGCAATAAACGGTGAAAGTAGGGTAGGTCAGAAGTGTAAAAAGTGGCCTGGTCATTAAGGGTGTTTAAGCTAGGGGGGCTGAAGTGGTTAAATATATATTAGAACAATTAGAAAGCCGTAAATTTTTATGCAGCCTTCCTAAGCAGTTAGAGAAGAATTAACTAGCAATAAAAAAAAATATATATATATATATATAATTTTGTCACCCTAATTATAAAGATTTATGTGCATGGTCCCCCAAGCTATCCAAGAGCTCTCGGGCAACTTTGAGATTTACTGACTCTCAGTTAGATGAAAGATGGTTTTAAATGTCTCATAGTGCACCAGACTGCCATTGTAAGGTAGCCCGGTTACCTGTTTTATGAATAGGTGCTGGCTTGCATTATACCTGGCTTTTGACATATAGCCTGTGTGTTTATTTGTGTTGTGTTTATAAATTAATAATAAAATAATTAAACATGGTAGGATAAATAAAAAAAACCCAGTCAGCCCAGACCCCCAGTCAGCCCCCATCAGACCTCAGATCAGCCCAAAGACCACCATCAGACCCCCACTCAGCCACCAGATCAATCATCAGCCCAAAGACCCCCCCAGTCATCCCCCATGCCCATCAGACCTCAGATCAGCACAAAGACCCTCCATCAGACCCCCCACTCAGCCACCAGATCAATCATCAGCCCAAAGACCCCCCAGTCATCCCCCATGCCCATCAGACCTCAGATCAGCACAAAGACCCCCCCATCAGACCCCCCACTCAGCCACCAGATCAATCATCAGCCCAAAGACCCCCCCAGTCATCCCCTATGCCCATCAGACCTCAGATCAGCCCAAAGACCCCTCCCCCATCAGCCACCAGATCAATCATCAGCCGAAAAGACCCCTCAGATCAGCATCAGCCTAGGCCCTAATCCCATCAATAAATTCATCAATAAAACCGGGCTGGTCATCGCAGGCCAGGGGGGCCCTCACTACTCGAATCAGTGCGGAGGCGGGCTTTTCCTGCCAGCTCAAACAATGCTACTTAGCTATTTTCTTAAGCCCCACTAAAGTGAAAGGAGAGAGCAGCACAACGTCGGCCACTTCCCCCTTTCCTGGCTGTGTGTGACAGGGTCCCATTCTTGAGACAGCAGCAGGTGTCAGAGCTAGGAACCTAGACACTGTAACCTGGGGATGTGCCATCAATTTCCAGATAGAACAAGCCCTTTAATAACAGAGGACACAGCACCCTCTAAGCAAATCCTGGAATGTCACCTTCATTATGTTGTAGGGCTGGTAGGACATACGCACGTGCACTAACAGTCCTGGCTGCTATGGCATGGCCACATGGGGAAGATTGCCCAACATGGAAATTTTACTGCAGATTTTACTGACATTCCACAGTGGATTTTGGTGCGGATTTACCAAAGATCTAACTCTATGCATTGCAAACGGTGAAATATACAATGGAAATCTGTAGCATAAATTAAACCAATCAGATTCCATCTTTTATTTTGGACAGCTCTTTTGGAAAATGAAATGAGGAATCTGGTTGGTTGCTATGGGCAACTAAGCCAGTTCTACTTTACACCAGCTTGATAAATGACCCCCTTAATTCTTTTCTGTGCCAATCATGATTCCTATTCGTTTTGAATGTGTACTCTTTGTGGAAGCTTCCATGCTGATTTTTTTTAGATGAGGTATTGGTCATTTCAAAGACAATGTATAAGAAACTGGTGATACTAATATCTTGTTAATATGATAGTTTGGTAGATCGCTACTTATTGGCACCAAGAGAAAAGTCCACTGCAATATCTGTAAATTCAGATGTAGAAAATGGACTTGAGGGCATGGATGTGAATATTACACCTCAAATCTGTCATTACACTCCCTAACTTACTATTGTTAGGGCAGCTTTTAAATGCCATAGTGATTAGGGCCTGTCTAGTGACAAGTACATTGTAGAGTCTCCAGTCAGTCAAGAAAGGGTTAATACTTGGGACCACTGTGGCTGACTTCATAGTTAAAGTGCATGAGGTAGGTATCAATAATAAGCCCCTGTAGTAACTATGGTAATTGTGCTGCTGATGTCATAGATGCATAAGTCTATAACATAAAGAACCCACAGATGAAGGTTCCATAACAGAAGGACAAACGGCCATTTGCAGAGCCATGCTTGATGTGTCTGGAGACCTGGAGCTTCACCATCTGTAGAGAGAGGAAGGGGACGCCCACCTAGCCAGCCAGATCAGCCCTATCGCCTAGCCAGCCAGATCAGCCCAATCCACCTAGCCAGTCAGATCAGCCCTATCCGCCTAGCCAGCCAAATCATCCAAAATAGCCCTAGCCATCAATGGGTCGACAGATGCTGCAGCCAGATCTCCCTCACATCCAGCGCCAGCTGCTGAAAATTTACGTGTAAGGCCAGGAGTGGTCGAATTTGGCTATCTCCGTATGAGGTTGGCACAGAGTGTTTAATATTGTGTAACCGCTTACCAATCTGTTTCTTTAACTCTTTAACATGTATGACTATTTGATGTCCTTTCTGTCATATCTTTAATGAATTTCTATTATGTCTCATTGAAAATGTACACCTTCTGATAAAATATCTTGTTCCATTTTGGCATTAACCTTCTAAGCCCAAGGGAAGGGCAACCCTCCAGCCATGGTTCCCTAGAGGTTTCCCCCACAGGGGGTTTTCCTCTCCTGAGTGCGGGGGGTGACTCTTTGTGAGTCGGGGGTGTGCCATGTTCAGTGTCCTATTCATAGCGATTGGCCTGAGAATAAATTGGAGGCACTGAATAAAAATACAGTCATTTGATGTTAAATTAATTCTCTCTATTTAACACCCAATTTAAGTGTTTTGTGCACTTCTTTAATAATCTTTGGTTTGGGTGGTATTGCTTGGGAGTGAGCGTCCATTAAATATTGCATAGCGACAAAGCAAGAAGCCCAGGGGTGCGTTTTTAAACCTGTGCAGCAAGAGGATGGAGCAGAGATGACAAGCTTTTCAGCGATGACAAATTTATCAAAAAGGAACTCGTCTCATGATAAAGTTGATGTGCAGCGCCCTGGCTCATAGAAAAGGCACCAGGTGAGGAGAGAGGAGAGTGTAGAAGCGGAGACTGAGGCAGTGAGGGTGGCTGTGGTCCTCAAGGTGCCTGACACTGTGAGCCTGTGGCTTCATTTTCCAGCTAAGTGCATAATGATCAAACCTGGTAGTTGAACGGACATGGCCGCTCATTGTGTCCTGTACACAGTTTCATGGCCCCGGGTACCGACCTCCCATTCTCTTGTTGCGTGGACCTCAGGTACTGAGGGTGTGAAAGGATGCTAGCTCCAACTCAATAGAGGTCAGTCATGCCGAGAGGACTGCTTCATCTTCCTCCCTGGGGCGCTACCTCAAGGGTTCTCTCCAAGAGGACCTCCCATTGGTCTATTAGCTTGTGGCAATCATCTGCAAATCCATACTTGTCCTGTGTAAGGATGCTGACCTACGTTTCATTTTACAAAAGAAAGTCACCTTTATATAAAAAAGAGCTGTTACAGAGGGAAACATTTTTTCCCCCCACAGCATTTAAAGGGGTTGTCCCACAGAAAATATTCAACCAGCACCTGGGTCTGAATATTTTTTATTTTTTTTTCTCAAATCTTTATTTTATTGTTTTTGCCAGCATATTGAGAAGTAACAATAACAGAAGGGCAACAAGCCCAGAAATCGAGGAAGCATACATATTACATCGCATACATGGAAAAAATGTATCTGATGGACATCATACATAGGAACATATTTACTGTTAGACAATATTTCAGAAGAGGCAGCATAGTACATACAATGGGAAATACAAGCACATAGGTGACTAAACCAGGAGGCCTAAACAATAGCGAAAAATTGTAGGTTCTTGCAAATGGAAGAAAAATCTGTGTGATAAAAGCGCATTAAGGAGGCACTAAAACAGGATAAACTCATCCAGATCTCGACCGACACCAGTCCATCCAAGGTCCCCATGTCACCAGGAATTTATCATGCGAGAGAGTCTCCCAGCTTGATAATTCCTCAAACCTACAGATCTCATTAGCCCTAAGTATCCAATCAGCAATGGAGGGGGCTCTGACGGACAGCCAATTCAGAGGGACTAATACTTTGGCCGCAGCCAGTAAATGGGCTAATAAAGAGCGTTTGTGGAGGGAAGAGTCCAATGAGGGAACATTAAGGAGGACCAGAGAAGGAGAGAGCTTGGGACCCGGAGGCATGATCTGCTGGAGAAGTCCATTAATCTCCGACCAGAAAAGAGAAATACCTTCACATGACCACCATATATGAGAGAGTGTACCAACTGCCTTGTGACATCTCCAACACATCGGGGGAATACTACTGTCAATTTTATGCATCACATCTGGAGAGCGGTACCATTTTGTAAACAGTTTGAAGGAATTCTCCTGGATTCGGATGCACCTTGAGAATCCATGAGAATTCCTCAGGGCTAATGACACCTCCTCATCTGAAAGGTAAATCCCAAGCTCCTCCTCCCAATGGACAATAAGGGGGGGGTCTAGATTGAGTGCCTTCCAGTAGTAACTTATTGTAGAGCAAGGAGATTAATTTTTTCGTCGGACTGGGGGAAACTACAAGTATATCATACCATGAGGGAATAAAGAGTTTAGCAGCGGATCCCAGATAAAGCTTGCAAATAAAAGAGAAGTGTGTGTGATGCAAGGGGGACCATCTCTTAAACTGTGGCGAGGTCTGGAGGTCAGGCAAGGTGCGAATCCTTCCCCTCGCGAGAATATCTCCCAGAGGAGTGTCTCCAAAGGAATACCAGATACCCAAATCATCACAGTACCTCGGGTCAAGACAGTACGGAAGCAGGTGCAAAGGCATGACAGGGGAGGGGCTAGAAGCGAATTTAAATTTGGAGGCAAGCAAGTGCCAAGAATAGAGTTGAACCTTAAATAAGGGGGAAAAATCTATTTCCTGTGCACGATCAGACTTTACCATCCAAAACCGAGCCAACTCAGGATATTGGGGTTTTTCAATTCTATTAGTAAACGCGTTTGAATTGCCTGATAATAAAGTTTGAAGTCCGGTAGGCCAAGACCCCCCCTTATGTTTAGGAAGTATCAGCTGGGCATGTGAAAGTCTCGGGCGAGCTTGCCTCCAAACAAAGCTAGAAATAATTCTACGAAGGGACATAAAGAAGGATTCCGGTAAATAAATGGGCAGAGTTTGGAGAAGGAATAATACTTTAGGTAAGATATATGTCTTGACAATGTTTTTACGTCCCATCCACGAAACAAAGGGAATATCTAAATTTTTTAATTGGTCTTTAATGTTAGTGATTAAAGGGGAGTAGTTCAGAGAATAGGCTTGGTTAATATGGGCGGATATGTTCACACCCAGATAAGATATGTGAGAGGTTGCCCACACAAATGGAAAGGAACAGGACAGGAAAGAAATAGTGGACTTGGGGACACCAATTCCCAGGGCTGTACATTTAGAAAAATTTATTTTGAAGTTAGAGATTTGCCCAAAAGATTCAAATAGGCTAAGAACACTAGGGAACGCTTTTTCAGGGTTAGGCAGGAGAAGTAACATGTCGTCGGCAAATGCGCTACTTTATGGGTCAAAGGTCCCACTTTTATGCCAGCAATATCATTATTTTGCCTAATTGCCTGCAGTAATGTCTCCAAACACAAAATAAATAAAGAGGGGGAAAGGGGGCACCCCTGCCTAGTGCCATTGGAAATAGAGAAAGAGGAGGATAGGGTCCCATTGATCCTGACTCGGGCATGGGACGAGGAGTAGAGGGACAGCACCGCACCGACAAAGGAGGGAGGAAAGCCAAATTTAAGCAAAGAGGCCTCCATGAATCTCCAATCCACTCGGTCAAACACCTTCTCAGCATCAGTGCTGAGAAGGGTGAGCTGCGTGTTGTTAGCTAGAGCGTATTCGATGGCATGTAGTACCCTCAAGGTACCGTCCCTGCACTCCCAGCCCCCTACAAAACCCGCCTGATCCAAATGTATTAATCTCTGAAGGAGGGGACTAATTCTACGAGCAAGAATCTTAGCCCATAATTTTGTGTCTGCGTTGAGCAGCGAGATGGGCCGATAACTAGAAGGGAGAGATGGGTCCTTCCCTTCTTTAGGGAGCACCACAATATGAGCCTCCAAAGACTGAGCAGACATAGGGGAACCGGAGAGAAGAGCATTAAAATAAAGGACCAGTTGAGGGCCTAAAACCGGTAAGAACTTTTTAAAATATGCGATAGGGAACCCATCAGGGCCAGGACTCTTGCCCGGGGGAATAGAGGATAAAACTCTCTTCACCTCCTCTAAAGTAATAGGAGAAGTTAGTGAAACCCTGTCATCATCAGTTAGGACCGGTAGTTTGAGGGAGGACAGAAATACTGAGGTCTGCCGCATGCGATCTACTAATTCCGCTGAGGTTTCACCTTGACGTATATTATAAAGGGAATGATAATATGTGGTGAAAATACTAGCAACATTACCATCCAACGAGCGCATAGACTTGATATGGGCTTGCTCAGATCTTTTCTTGATCATGGCGGACATGATTTTGTTGCCTTTGTCGCCATGGGCATAATGTTTATGTCTCAGTCTGACGAAGGCGTTTGCAGCTTTTGTATTAAGGAGTGATTTCAGGTCGTTCCTAAGGGACACTAGTCGGTCAGGATCCTTAAGGGCCAGGGATTTCTTATGTGTGCATTCTAAGATCGCTATTTTGGACAGAAGGGCATTGATGTCGGCTACTTGTTTCTTCTTAACAAATGAGCCCAGTGAAATAAGTTCTCCCCGGATTACAGTTTTATGCGCCTCCCAAATTGAGGCCGGAGAAGCCTCAGAGGAGGAATTGGTGATAAAGTAGTCAGTTATAAGTTTAGAAAAGGAACTAATTTGAGAGGGGCTATTCAAAAGGGTGGGGTTAAAACGCCAAGACCATTCTCTCGAGTTAACCCCCGGCAAGGACAAGGATAAAAAGAGCGGGGCATGATCTGAGACTGTAATATTGTGGATATCAACCCTTTGCACCTGCTGCAGATACCTATCCTGTAAAAAGAGATAGTCTAACCTCTGGAAAGATCTGTGAGGGTTGGAGTAGAACGTGAAATCCTTAGAACCAGCATGCATGGACCTCCAGACATCGCACAGGTCGAGATTCCTTAAATAGCCTTGCAGTCTCCCCAGAGCGTTAAACGAAATAGCAGATTTCCCCGATGAGGCATCTAAAATAGGATTTAGAGTCAGGTTAAAATCACCACCAACTAACAAAAAAACAGATTGAACCGCAGCTATATCACTTAATATTTTCTTTAGCCAGGACACCGTACGTTTATTGGGAGCATATAAATTGCAAATGGTGACCGCTACAGTGCCTATTTTACCAGAGAGAAATAGAAAGCGGCCCTCAGGGTCAGCCACCATGGAAGGTTCGGAGAAGGGTATATTTTTGTGAAATCCAATGCTAACCCCCCTGGATGAACTGGTGTGGCACGAGTGAAACCATTTATTATACCCAGAGCGAGATAAGTTGGGGACATGACCCTCCTGAAAATGGGTCTCCTGGAGCATCACTATGTCTGCCTTAATATTTGGAATACGCGGCTACGTTTAATAGGATTATTGCATCCATTAACATTGAATGAGGCCACATTAATCGTCAAAGCCGCCATATTAAAAAACAACAAGGAGAGCACCTATATACAAGCCATATTTCCTCGAATAAGGAAAAACAAAAAACGGAGAACAAAAGTAAAGTAACATCAAAAAATAACATATCCCTATCAAGGAATAACAGTAGCATCGGATACACAATAATAGGTATAGTAGAAAAACTAAAAGATAAAGCTCTATGACGAGCCGGGAGTGGGGGTGGAATGAGGTATATATAACCCAATATCCTAATCTGCCCAAGCCGCCAATGCCACAGAAAGGAAGGGAAAATATATATAAAGAAGGAAAAAAGGGGGGGGTAAGGGAGAGGGGGGGGGGGGGGAAGGGAGAGGGAGGGGGGGAATGGAGCAAATTGGAGTAAGCAAGAAGAAGATATAACAAACAGTGACCATTAGGTCAGTATGCTGGGGAAAACCATTTCTATCCCAACTGAATGAGTGGGATAAACACCCAGCTAATATATATATAACACCCGTACACCCCTTAAGCCGATCAATAATTTGAGTCCATCCGGACAGATCTTTGCTTCTTGGGTCTGGAATTACCCACGGTGGACCAAGGAGATGGGAGAGGAGGAGGATCGCCAACCCCAACCGGGGGGACAGGTAGCCATGACTGGATATTCATAGGGGGAATCTTCAGAACGTCCCAAAGTTCCGTCAGGTCCTCAGGGTCACGAACCGAAAGGCGCTTGTTGCCAGCAGAAATAAGAATCCCAAAGGGAAATAGCCAACGGTAGGGGATCTTTGCAGAACGTAAGGCATCTGTGAGAGGCCTCAGTAGGCGCCTTTTCTGAAGGGTGGAAGAGGCCAAATCCTGGTAAAGGTGGACTGTGGAGTCATCAATCTTCACTACATCCAGGCATCTGGCCTTGTTCAAGATGGCTTCGGTGTCACGGTAACTAAGGATGCCACAAATAATGTCCCGCGGATTCACTGATGTAGCTGGCTTAGGACGAAGGGCTCTATGAACCCTTTCAATCACCACAGATTTAGCCCGCTCCGCACCCAACAAGTAGGTGAAT